>NC_077228.1:192678310-192948024 GCF_027887165.1 Monodelphis domestica | reverse complement strand
TCTTTTTATACCTGCTTTGGTGGTTCTGTGTTGTTTTTTTTTCTTTCAGGTTGACAAAGGTAATTGCCTAGAGGGTCAATAGCATGCTCATCACTGGTGACATCTCAAAATGTAGCTCTCACCTGGTGGCCACATTTACCAACCTGGATGTATATGATGGTGTCTGCTTGTGAAAGTGATTGTCCTGGGGCAGCTGGGAACCTCAGAAGATTAGAGAGCCAGGCCTGGAGACAGGAGGATCTGGATCCAAATTTGGCCCCTGGTTTTCCTTTAAAGCTCAGCTCAAGTATCATCCCTTACACAAGACATTTCCTAATCCCCCCTCAGCTCCTGGCTATTAATGCCTCTTCTTCCAAATTACCTTATATTTATTATATACATAATTCAGACTATATATAAAAGTATGTGTACATATTGTATTCCCTGATAGAAAGTAAGCTTGAAGACAGGCACTTTCATTTTTATCTTTGTGTCTCCTGTGCTTAGGCCATGTTTGAGCCATACAAAATGTCCAATAAATGTTGCCATTTGGTGGATTGATGAGGTGAGTTTCCTCTCTGTTAAGGCTCCTCTGTTTGTGACCTTGATCCAATATCCTTCCTTTTCCTTTGTTAGATTATTTTATTAATCATCGCTTTTCCTCTCAAGTCTTCACTCTTTCCTTCATTGTTGATCCCTTCCTCTTTAGCCTACAGAATTCCCAGGTCTTCCTGTAATTAAAAAAAAAAAAAAACAATTCCCCTAGATTTTGCTACTCCTCAGATTATTGTTTATTCTTTCCACTGTCAAATCATTAGGATAGTCCACATTCACTCACACTTTTCACTTGCCACCTATTCACTCAGAAACTTCTAGTTTTGATTGAGGCATTTTTTTGACACAGAAGGAATTTATTATGCTTGACTATACATGTTGGCAATAGATTTTGTTTTTCTTGCTTTCTCAGGGAGGTAGAGGAAGGAAGAGAGAGAATTTGGATCTGAAAAATAAAAATGAATTGAAAAAAATAACCCCCTTGTTAAGTGTCTTTTGTCCCTACCACTCAAGTGAAATACCTCTCATCAAATAACCAATGGGAATTGGGGCAGGAGGAGGAATGAGGAGTTTCATTTCTACCCCTTTCTCCCCATCCCCCCCACCCCCAGTGATTTCCTTTCAAGATCCAGATCTTTTTTCTTTTACTGCTAACCTAATAACCTTATCACCAAAGTCAGCATTCTTTTCCCAGTTCTCATCAACTTCTCTCTGTCTTTTGATGTTGTAGACCACTCCTTGATTCTTTTTTTTTTTAACCCTTGCCTTCTACCTTAGAATGAATACTAAATATCAGTTCCAAGGCAGAAGAGAGATAAGGGCTAGGCAATTAGCGTTAAGTGACTTGTCCAGGATCACATAGCTAGGCAGTGTCTGAGGCCACATTTGAATCCAACTCAAGGCTTGACTCTCAATCCATTGAGCCACATAGTCTCAATTCTCAATATTCTATCTATCCTTTATTTCTGTCTATACACATTCCTCTCCTTTCTCTCTCATTTATCTTTGTTTCCTTCATTCTTTTGTCTCTTCTTCCTTAGTCTACCTTCTATGTCTATGCATCCCCCAATTTTGGTGTTTGAAGAAAAAGTTCTTAAAAATTGCCCTAAAATGGAATATGAATCCTTGAGAGATAGTGGGCTTGCCTTCCCTGGAGGTCATCAAGCAAAGCCTGGATGACCTCTTGTCAGGGATGTTCTGGAGGGAATCCTATTCAAGTCCTTTCCAACTTTGAAATTCTGGCATTCATCCCTTTCATTTAGATCTCCCTCCTTTTAGGTTTTTTTTTTTTCCTAGACAGCTGGGTGACAGTGGATAGACGGCTGTCCCTGTAGTCAAGAAGACCTGAGTTCAAATCCTGATTCAGATACTTTCTTAGCTATATGACTCAGGGCAAATCTCTTAATCATTCTAAGCCTCAGTTTCCTTATCTGTAAAATGAAATTGATAATACCTATCTCCCAAAGCTATGAGGAAGATTAAAATGAATGGTGCAATTAAAAACAACTTGCAAACCTTGAAGTGCTATAAATGCCAGTTATTATTATGACTATTTCATGAGTTCCTATGTCTTCAATTGTCATGTTCATAGCTCTTCTCTCCAGCCACAATCTTTCCCCTATCTTTAGTTCCACATTCCAGCTGTCTAATCGGACATCCCACCCATGTGTCTGAACAGGATGTCGACCATGATCTCAATATGCCTAAAAGAATTCATCCTCTTTCCTTCTAAATTAGCCTCTCCTCCCAACTGCCTCCTTCCTGCTGAAGGCAGATGGGGACAAGTCAAGGCATTGGTGTCCTCTAGGCAAGGATTGTCACATCATCCCCTTGCAAGAGATATGTATTGTTAGTACTGAAATTATACTGCTAATCAATGGAAGAATATCTTGTTTTGCCAAGATCTCCTTTACATGACTTTTCAGGCATATATAGGGAGAGGAACGGGAAATAAATCTATGTGCATAATACCTTCCCCTCTCTAATGTGCTTTTCTAGCAGAGACTGATTATTGCATTTGGTGGGATTTTCCTCGTTTCATTCAGGCCAATTTTTATCAGGATTGTTACCAGAAATGAAAGATGAGTGTACACAAGATTGAGGGGAAAGGAGGTGAAAACCAGAGTATTTTTTTATTTTTTGTTTATTTTCTTCAGGATTTTTGTTATAAAGTATAATGATCTTAAAAAGTTAGATGAATGAAAAATATACAGTTATGCTTTACAAAAAATTACAGATGCTAAAATCAGTTATCCTGCTTGATGATCAATTTCCACGGTTTTTGTGACTGTTGAAAACCACATATGAAAGATCAAAGACTTGATTCCTGGCTGCCTTACCCTCTGCAGTAGGCTGACTAGAACTAAATTGAGTGGGATCTCCTTTGGGAGGTTGAGGGGAGGTGTTCCCTTTCCCAGGTCCATCTGTCACTATCTACCAGGGCAACAGGTCTTTAAGCCAGAGCCCCCATAGGCCCATCCTTGCCCAGCAGCATTATTGCCCACTACTGAGGAGGTACAAATTATGAGCATTATATCCCTACTGTGGACAAGGGTTAGGAACATAGTGCCCTGTATACTTGTTACTGGTTAGTCATTTACAATTCTTCATGGGGTTTTCTTGGCAGAGATACTGGTGTGGTTTGTCATTTCCATCTCCAGGTCATTTGACAGATGAGGAAACTGAGGCAAACAGGGTTAAGTAAGTTGCCCAGGATCACACATCTATCTAGTAAGTGTCTAAGACCAGATTTGAATTTAGGAAGATGAGCTTCCTAACTGAACAGGCTTGGTGCTTTATCCATTGTACCACCTAGTTTGTACATAGTAGATATTAAACAAAAAAATACTGAATTAAAAAACGTGAAGATCAATCCCTCAGCACAAGAAGGGATCATTTCATTTGGAATCTCTAGTGCTGGAGCTCTATTGTGACATGGAATACTGACATTATAAAGCTTCCCTTTTTCATAGGCCACTCAGCCCTTCTACTGATTTTCCTTATATTGGGGTCCTCTTTACAATTCTGAAGTCTTAACTCCCAGTCTAAGCCATTAGCAGTTTTAGATATTTGTTATAAATTGACTAAATCTCTACATCACAGACCTGGAGCTCAAAGAGACCTCAGAGACCACCTAGTTCAATCCTCTGATTTTATAGATAGAGAAACTGAGGACCATAGATAGAAGTGAAGTGACTTGGTACAAATGATAAGTATTAGAGGTGACATTTGAACTCAGATCCTTTGTCCCCAGAGCCAGTCCACCCCCCCACCCCCACCCCTGTCCCACAAAGCTTTGGGCTCATTGTTGCCTGAGTAAAGTATGGAAGAGGTCCAGAAGCCATCAATCTGTAGAGACATGCGGTTCTTATGGGGGCCTCTCTCTCCCTTCTCTTTTCTTCTTCTTCTTCTTCTTCTTCTTCAACAGAATTAGAGGCAGTTAAATTAAATATAAATGGGCCTAATTGGTTGTACCAAGTCTCATGGGACCCAACTCTAAGATCCACCCCTGTTCCCCCTTTTTAAACAATCCTTACTTTCTACCATAGTATTAATTCTAAGACAGAAGAGTAGCAAGGGCTAGGCAGTGGGGGTTAAGTGACTTGCCCACAGTCACATAGCTAGCAAGTATCTGAGGCCAGATTTAAACCCAAGTCCTCCTTTCTCCAGGCCTGGCTCTCTATCCACTAAGTCACCTAGCTGCCCTAACTCTAGTATTCCTAAAGATAATTTGACCTTTTCCTAATATATTGCCAAAGCTTTCTAGCAAGGAAATGGGTCCATGAGATACATGGCCTGACATTTGTGAAGCAAATTTTATCAAGTTAAAGGGAAAGCCGAAATTCATGGTGAAATGGGCTCTCCTGATCTTTCTGACCAGGAAAGGCATTCGAACTTTTGTCCATGACACCCTCTTTTAGATCGATTTTTCTGGAGGATTTAAAAGTATCAGAAGGGGGGAGGGATCCTAAAGTCTTTTTTTTTTTTAACCCTTGGTTTTTTTGTCTAGAATCAACACTGAGTATTGGCTCCAAGGAAGAAGAGCAGTCAGGACTTCGTAATGAGGATTCAGTGACTTGCCCAAGGTCTCTTAGCTATGGACTATCTGAGGCCACATTTGAACCTAGGACCTTCAATCTCCAAGCTTGGTTCTCTATCCACTGAGTCACCTAATTGTCCCAGAATCCTAAAGTCTTATAATCCAAACAGCAGATTCATTGGGATGAGGACTGGGAAATAGATGTCTTTTCTCTGTGTTTGTTCTCATTCCAGAGCGTTGTCAACAGGTTCATCATATGTATCACTGGATGGAGAAGAAATCTCTCATATGAAGCTCAGAGCTCAAATGAGCTCTGTTTCCACAATGGGTCTGCGTAAGGCAGTGGGAGAGACTGGAGATCTGAGAGGGGATCAATCACGAAGCCCCTGGAAGGGCCACTTTGGATGAAGAGAAGAAGCCTTTCTCAAGTTGGCTTCAAGTCTCTGATTTTCATAGCTGCCTCCTTAGTAATTTCTTAGTAAACTCTTCATGACCCGATTCGAGGTTTTCTTGGCAGAGATACTGGTGGGCAGAGATATATGGGCCCTCAATGGGTTTGTGGTTGGGTGGAGGATGAGAACTGAGAGAGGCATTAAGTTTTTTAAAAAGTAGACGGGGTCAATGAGTTAGATCAAACAGAATGTTTTTTCTCTGGACTCTCAGGGTTCCAGTAGAACTAAACTGTTTAAGTCTCCCTCCCAAGAGGCACACAGAGGGGAAGACTTTGGGGGAAGACTTTGGGGGGAATATCCTTCAGAGTATCGGGGATATAGTCTGTAGAGTGGGGCAGGTAGGGGGAAGAGTTGTCTGGAGTCACAGCTTCCAGTCCAATTTCTTTCTTCGTTGAGTATCTCACTCTGAACTTAGGGAGGCTGCAGAGTCTACATCATCGGTGTCTTGCTCCTGGGGTGAAACAGGCTGCCCCCCTTTGACACGCTTCCATTTCATCCTCCGGTTTTGGAACCACACTTTGACCTGAGGAGAAGAAGGAAGGAAGACAAGGTTGGTGACTCCTAGCATTGACATGGCTTCTACCCTTTGTCAATGTTCAAGCTAGCCCTAAGGGATTGAACAACTAGTTACCCTAGAATGGGGACAAGGTTGGTGACTCCTAGAGTTGACGTGACCCCTACCCTTTATCAATGTTCAAGCTAGCCCTATGGGATAGAATAACTGGTTACCTTGATATGCCTAAGAAGCAGAGATGGAAAGAGGTCTATCATCAATATTTTCATGTTTCACTTTCTTCCCTACCAGCTACCTCAAAGAACCTAATGGTCTATCTGAAGACAAACCTTAAAATTGTCTGGGTGAAAGGAAGATAGTGTATTAAACATACAAATAAGGGCTTAGCGAAAAGAAGATAAAGAAAGTGTGTATGGGGAGGGGAAGGTCAGATGTTGAGGAAGAAAAGAGAAAAAGTAAGGGCCACTGAGAAGGGAGAAAGAGGAGAGAAGGAAGGGGGAGACAGGGAAGACAAGAAAAGGAGAGGAATTGAATGAAGATGAGAAGGAAGAACAAAAAAGACTGGAAGGAAAGGTAAAGGAGGAATGAAGAGAGGCAAATGGAAGGAAGGAGAGAGGAGAGAAGAGAAAAGTGGAGGAATGGAGAGAAGAGGAGTGGAGAGGGAAGAGTTGAAGGTAACAAAGGAATCAAGAGAGAAAGAGAATGAAAGTGAGGGCAGGGGAGAGGAGGGATGAGGGGAGGAAGAAAGGAGAGTGAAGAAGAGAGAACAAGTCATGTACAAAGAGATTCCCACACCTGGCGCTCTGTGAGGTCCAGGTTCACCGCGATCTCATATCTCCTGAGTCTTGTCAGGTAGTTGTGATGGGCAAATTCTGCCTCCAGTTCCCTCAGCTGTTCCTTGGTGAAGGCGGTTCGTTCCTTGCGGGCTTTGCTGCTGGTTTCTGGTTTCCCTCTGCTGTCTTGGTTTTCTGAAGGGGAAGAAAGGTCATAAATTGTAGAAGAATTATCACTCTCAGAAGGAAGACACTAGTTAAAGAACCTATAAAAGCTAGCAGGCTCCTCTGGTTATGTCTTTCTTCTGCTTCTAGGCAAGACCATTTCTCCTCTTTCCCGTTTAAAAAAACCTTCAGGGAAAAAGACATTATTTTTGTCTTGAGTCTCCCTCACCTCTCTACCATCCTGCATTCAGGCAGGTAGCACAGTTCTTTTTATTAATCCTTCTTGCTCATCACACCATTCTGCATATGTCTATTACACATAAATTTATAAATGGGTGTGTGTATGAATGTATGAATATTTAGAGACAGACAGAAAATGAGGGAAAGAGAAAGAGGGAGGAAGAGAGGGAGATAGAGAGAAAGAGACAGTGGAGAGAGAGAGAGGCAGAGAGAGAGGGAGGGAAGGAGAGAAAAAGAGACAGAAGAAGAGAGGAGGGAGGGAGAGAGAGAGAGAGAGAGAGAGAGAGAGAGAAGAGAAAGAGAGAGAGAGAGAGAGAGAGAGAGAGAGAGAGAGAGAGAGAGAGAGAGAGAGAGAGAGAGAGAGAGAGAGAGAGAGAGGTTTGGAAGAGGGGAGGGTTTAATCAGATAACAGATTTGTACTTTTGAGTTTACAAAGTTGTTTTCTTATGACATTCCTGGGCCTCAGATTCCTCTAGTCTGAAGTTCAGAGGTGTTAAGTGACTTAGGTCTGGAGTCAGGAAGATCTGAATTCAAATCTGACCTTGGTCACTTCCTAGCTGTGTGACCCTGGCTGGGCAAGTCACTATTTGCTTCTATTTCTTCATCTGTCAAATGAGTTGGAGAAGGAAATGGCAAACTGCTCTAGTCTCATTGCCAAGAAAACCTCAAATGATATCATGAAGAGCCAGACATGACTGAAATGCCTGAACAATAGCAAGGATGTCCAGGACAGAATTCCTGATCTCAAGGAACTTACAATCTAGTTGAGAGTAGAATACAAGGAAAACTAGATGGCAGGAGGCAGGGTGTGCTGGGTGAGTGGTACAGACAGTGGCTGCTCTACTTAGGAATTCAGGGAGGAAACTGTGGGATTGGATCTATTCAGAAAAGCTTCTAAGTTGAGGCAGGCTTTGAATTGAGTCTTGATGGATGGGTAGGGTTTTGAGTGTTGGTTTATATATTTAGAATTAGAAGGGATCATAAATGTCATCTAATAAATACCTCCATTTTATAGGTGGAAAAGTAAGGATGTGACTTGCCTAAGGTCAATAGGAGTTGAGTAGCAGAACTAGGATTCAAATCAAGGTCCTTTGATTCCAAATCCAGAACTCTAGCCATTCATAGGGAAATTCCTAGCTCATGCCGGAGGTCATGCGTCATGGTATAAGAGATTCTGTATTGAGTAACAGAGAAGTATACCGGCAGTAGGGACAGACTAGCCTTTGACACAGACTAGCTGCATGATCCTGGGTGATTCACTAAACCTCTCCATTTTCCCATCTATAACAACTGGATAGAGACCCTTAAATGGTCTTTATTTATTTTTCCTTACATGATTAAAAAAACAAATTCTTACCTTCCATTTAAAATTAATACTATACACTGGTTCCAAGGCAGAAGAGTGGTAAGGGCTAAGCAATGGGAGTTAAATGACTTGCCTAGGGTCATATAGCTAGGAAATGTCTAGATTTGAATATAGGATCTCCCATCTCTAGACCCTGCTCTCAATCCACTGAACCACCTAGTTATTCCCCTTATACAATCTTCACAGAGATTCTGTGAGAAAAGTGCATCGTAATAATAAATGACATTCATATATCGATTTATGGTTCATAGAGTACTTTCTGTACACTATCCTGATTTTTAAAATTATTTTTTATTTTTTTTAAGCCTTTACCTTCTGTCTTAGAATCAATACTGTGTGTTGGTTCTAAGGCAGAAGAGTGGTCAGGGCTAGGCAATGGGGGTCAAGTGACTTGCCAGGAAGTGTCTGAGGTAAAATTTGAAGCCAGGACCTCCTGCCTCTAGGTCTGGTTCTCAAAACACTGAGCCACCCAGCTGCCCCTTATCCTGTTTTATTAAAAGGTATAATATATATATATATATATATATATATATATATATATATATATATATATAACCTGTTGCAATAGTTTAAGCCCTATATACATGTTAGGTATATTTGTTTTTATTTTTTACAGCAATTCTGTACCAAATGAGAAAATTGAGGTTGAAACACACTCCATGTCACACAACTTAGACAGGATCCACACAGCTAGGATTTGATGGAGAGTCTAACTCTAAATCCAACACTCTATTGTGCTGTATAAATCTCAAAGCACCATAGATACGCAAGCATTTTATTTTATTTTACTGTGATTTCACCAGTATCTGGAATTCCCAATGACAAAACTCCTTCTACCCATTCAGATGGGCACATTAATTTTTATTTTCAGAGTTTCTGGGTAGGCAATGAAGAATTAAGTGACTTGCCCAGAGGCCAATATATATCAGAGGTACTTTAGTCCAGTCTATCTTTCCAACCATTTCCTCACATCGTCATCATTTTCACTTTAATTACTATTACTAATTGAGTAGAGTGAGTTGATCTGGACCCCCCTGGACCAATGAATTTGCTTATTTCCTCTCTTACCAGCCCAGTTTAAATCACAGAAAGTAAGAGACAGATAACAAGGACAAGATTTTTTAATGTTAAATGAAGTCTAAAGAAATCAGTAACTCCAGTTCAATAGAATTAGAAGGAAGCTTTGTTATTCCCTCTCTTCCCTTCTAAGAGGCATGAAAAAAGTTTTGAGCCAAGCTTCAGGAGCCAGTCAGTTCCAATACACAATACACCAATTCCTGGTAGCTCTGAGGAGTTGGTAGTAGAGAAAAGAGTGAGCTGTGGAAGTTAAAGCCTGGCTCTTGGGAGAGAATCATTCCTTCCTTGGGAGAGAGACAGAATATTGAAAAGAAGCAAGTAGAGTCCAGAAAGATGACTTTGGGCAGCAGAGAAAAGAGCCATGAGAGTGAGGCTGGGAAATTGGAAACTGAGCTGCAAAGAAGGGCAGGTTTGGGGAATTCAGCTTAGTGACCTGCCTGGAAGGAATGCTAGGACTAGAAGGAAGCACTTTGAGAAGAAAAGAAATTGTATCGGGGCCCTATCATGTCAGAGGTGGGTGTTTGTCTAGTATAGTCCATGTATTCACTCTTCCCACTGATGCTTAATGTATTTGTAGAGGAAGATGCCCAAGATCTATAGCAAGCCACTGTTTGGTAGCCATTGTTTTTTATGTTTTGTTTCAGCAAGTCCCTTTTCTTTGAGCTAATTTTGTTTTATTGTTGTCTATTAAAGGGAAGCACACTGATAGGGCTTATGGTCTATAGATGACAGACCTACAGCATAGTTTAAACCTGAGAAGTGCCAGATTGGGGAGGGAGTCCAGAGTGGGTAGCCCAGTATTTTAAATTTATGATCCTATGACAGTCATCTCTGGTACCACTGCTATGGCCGTCGTCACTATTACGTCCGCCATGACTACTCTTTGGGAGATCCACTCAGCAAACCATTGAGCTTCTCAGTGTCTCTGGGCTGTGCTCCCCCATTCCTTTCAGACTTCATTCCTGATTCTCCTAGAGCTGGGGAGCACAAGAGGAGGAGGGGAGGGAAATGGCTGGCTCCTTTCTTCAGAGAGAGAGAGGCCAAGGAAAGGCTCATGCTAAAACAATTTGTGAGCAGGCAGTGTTGGGTTTCCCCATTCTTCCTCTGCACAAACCACTTTGGTCTTGTTAATCCCTTCTCCCTCCCCTCCCCCAAGTAATTTCTCTGTTGTGGCCTCAGGTTTTACATCATTAAGATGAATTGGCTGCAGGGCCTCTGAAGAGGTCTGGATTCTCCCCCTTGAGTCATCTAGACAAAGTACAGAGAAAGCCACAAACACCCCAAATCAACAAGGATTTGCAGTTGGGAGTCCTGGGCCAGGTGGGAGGCACTGAAGGTGGAGGAGGGAGGGGATCAGTGCTGTCTGGGATCTAGGCTCCTTTTCCAGGGAATTTCTGTTGTCCTGGAATACATCAGCCCACTTGAAGTTCCTGGCATATAGTAAAAGGTTAGTAACAGTTTGTTCATTAATTGATTCAAGGACTTGTTAGGGCTCCAGCCAGCCATTGTCGGTGGATGTTTATATCCATTTGTAAAAATTTGGGATTCTCAGTAAACATTTATTGTTCTGCTTAATACCATGTTGGGAACTGAGGGAGGCTGGAGAGCTCTGATGTACAGGCTTAGCAGTTGGCTCTCCACAAACACTCAGCATACTTCTGGATGTGATCTGCTTTATTCACATTTTTTCCATCACTTTCTTAAGTCTAGACCATCAGCAAAAAATCAATCAAGCCCTGATTTGGAGCTCTTTGCTGACCTCAGAGGTAGAAAAGCTCGCACTGAAAAGTTGACAATCTCTTGCAAACTGGTTCTTACCTGTTTCCAGCACTCCCCTGTAGAAGAGGCTAAAATATGGTACTTGAGCCCAAGAAATGTATAATGCACTTGGAGATTCGCGATAAAACAGCAGTGAATAATCAAATAATCTGTAAATTAGAACTCGATTCTCTGGTACAGATTGTGTGTGGAATAGGAGAATTTGGGGGCAGCTAGGTGGCTCAGTGGAGAGAGCGCTAGGCCTGCAGTCAGGAAGACTCTTCTTGAGTTCAAATCTGTCCTCAAACATTTACCAGCTGTATGACCCTGGGCAAGTCACTCAACCCTGTTTGCCTCAGTTTCCTCTTCTGTCAAATGAGCTGGAGAAGGAAATGGCGAACCACTCCAGTATCTTTGCCAAAAAAAACCCAAATGGCATCATGAAGGGTCAGACAGGACTGAACAATTGTGACAAAAGTGTAAGATCTGGGGCAAGGTGGTCAGAGTCTTAGAGAAGATGCCATAAAGGAGGAAGAATATGAGCTAAGTAAGACTCATAAGATGGGATTTGAGTGGTTGGAGGAAGTATTCCAGGTAAGAACAACAAGACCCCAAATACAGGAGCGAGCTGAGGATGGCAGGGTTTTGTGGGATGGAGAGGAGGGCAAGAGGGAAGCTAGTGAGGAGATGGTCCTGAGAACACTGAGAACATTCCTCAGAGTACATAGTCCTGGCCTCTGCATACAATAAATACTCAATAACAATGATATTCACAACCCTGGAGAAAGTTCATATAACTCTCAAGACAATGTTTTTCTTTAAAGTTCTTTCTTTCTGGGAGCAGCTAGGTGGCTCAGTGGATTGAGAACCAGGCCTAGAGAGGGGAGGTCCTGGGTTCAAATTTGACCTCAGACATGTCCTAGGTATGTGTCCCTGGGCAAGTCACCTCACCCCCATTGCCTAGCCCTAACCACTCTTTTGTCTTAAAATTTATAGTAAGGGGGACAGCTGAGTAGCTCAGTGAATTGAGAGCCAGGCCTAGAGAGGGGAGGTCCTGGGTTCAAATCTGGTCTCATACACTTCCCAGTAGTGTGACCCTGGGCAAGTCACTTGACCCCCATTGCCTAGCCCTCATCACTCTTCTCCCTTGGAACCAATACACAGTATTGATTCTAAGACGGAGGGTAAGGGTTTAAAAAATAATTCTTTCTTTCTGTCTTAGTAACAACTCTTAAGACAGAAGGACAAGGGTTAGGCAAATGAGGTTAAGTGACTTCCTCAGGGTCACACAGCTAGAATGTATCTGAGGTCACATTTGAATCCAGGACCTCCCGTTTCCAGACCTGGTGCTCTATCCACTGTGCACAGTTTCCCCCCAAAGCTATTAGACTCTAACCATTATAACAGTCACTATTCATATAGGATTTAAAGTTTACAAAGCACCTTTCCTCTTAACATTTTTAAATCCAATTTAATTTTATTTACACTTCAGCACTTTCCCTCTTAACAACTCCACCAAGTAGGCAATAAAATATCATTTTCATTTTCCTGAATATACACACACACACACACACACACACACACACACACACACACACACACACACTAAACTCTAAGCCTGCTCATCATTGATGATCACTTTTACCCTGGGGATAGAGGTGGAGAGAGCAGAGGTCTTTCTTTTGGCAGGAAGTCAACCTCGGAGGTGGCTGGCCCACCGGTGGGAGACGGGGAGGGGGCAGAACTTTCAAGAAAGAGAAACGTGGGGAAAGTGAGGAGGAAGGGGGAAGTGAGGTGAGGCTGGGGGGCTCAGGGACACGGGCCCAGAAATGACTGGCTCCCTGAGGATTCCTGGTCCTGCCTTTCTGTCAGAGATCATTAACCAGAGAAAAAATGACTCCAGACTGCCTACCACTAAGCCTGCTGGAAGAAGCTGGAGCTTAGGAGATTTGCTCATCAGCCCAAGTAATGAGCTCCTTTCCATTCCTTTGCCAGGACCAGGAGACAGGTTAAACCCAAACCAGGCTCTAGACATCAGCTCAGACAGGGGATGGGGAGAGGCAGGGAAGAGGGTTGGAAAGACGCGGTGGGATCAGCTTCCAGATGCTCTGCCTGGTTAGGGGCTGTCCTCTGGCCAAGTCTCAGCTTTTTCTCCCATCCTCTATGAGCCCTAAACCTCTATGATTCAATGACAGAGAACTCCTCATGAAGGATGGACCCTGGAGAGAGGTGGGAGAAGGGATACAGGAGACAGACAGGAAGGGAGAGAGGTCAGGAGAGGCAGCAAGAAAGAGGAAGCCCTTGAAGAGGTCTTGGTTAACTTAAGGCTGAACCTGGGTCCTGATGCTGGGATAGGATCACCACCATTAACCTGTCCCTCCTAACATCACAAAGACTGGGGAAAGCCATGGAAAACCAGTAGATGTAGTTTTTGGCCTTAACCCTTCCACTTAGTAGCTGTGTGCCTTGGGAAAAAAGTCAATCTCTTTGAGCCTCAGTTTCCCCATCTATTAAATGGATATAAAGATAACTTGCCCTTCTGAGTTTTTCCCCACTTATAAACTAGGTATAGTGATAATTCCTCTCCCAAGGTTGTTTTTGGTGGAAATGAGATAACTTCTGTGACTGACTATATATAGGAAAGGAAACTTGGCATGTTGGTTAGAGAACTGACTGTGGAGCCAGGAAGATATGAGTTCCAATTCTGCTTCCAACACATATTGGCCACATGCCCCTGGGCAAATCACTTAATCTCTCAGCATTCTCATCAACTGTTGAACACAAAGTTTCAGAGAAGGTGGTGACCTGTACCAGTAGAAGGAGTTTCTTCATCTGGGAGTTCCCTATAATAATGGAATCACAGATCTAATTTCTGTTGTCTCTATGGAATCATCATCATCATTATTATTTTTTAAATCCTTATTTTCTATCTTAGAATCCATACAGTGTATTGGTTCCAAGGAAGAAGAGTGGTAAGGACTAAGTGATGGGGGTTAAATGACTTGCCCAGGGTCACACAGCTGGGAAGTGTCTGGGGTCAGATTTGAACCCAGGACCTCCCATCTCTAGGTCTGGCTCTTCATCCACTGAGTCATCCAGCTGCCCCCTTTATGGAATTACAAAGCACAAACCAGACTCATACATGGTGTCTCAAACCTCTTGGGGGGCAGTTTTAAACTCTTGAGAGTTTGGACTAAGATTTGGGGACACCCCAGCTACACAAATACACATGTATCAGGTATGGAGAAAGCCGCACTAATTATATATTTTATATGCGGTACTTGGAAAAGTAAGGATTGATCAATAAAGCCATTTTCTGGTTCCCCTGTCATCCATCTCCCTTTCCTAGAGCAAGGATGAAAGGATGGTCAAGGGAGGGCTACAGAGGCAGGAAGAGCTTGGCTTTCCCCTAGCCTCCGCCCTTCTTGACCAGCGCAGGACACAGAACCGGCCACCCACAAAATGGACCAAAGCCAGCCTCCCTGGACTCTCTCCTCGCTCTCCATCCTTGTGTTTTTTTATTGTTGGATTTGAGTGAGAGCTGTGATGTCATGGTTGGAATGTTCCACGTCCCTCCCTGAGCCAGATGCAGGAGCCCTACCCAGTTCCTTCCACCAAGCCTTCTAACTGAATCTAGAGGCACCCAATTTCAGGATTGAAGGAGACCCCGGGGGCCATATGCCTGCTCAGGGACCTTCTCTACAATCTCCCTGACTTCTACTGTCTATGTGAATACCTCCTCGGACAGAGAGCTCACTGCCTTTTAAGGCAGTCCATTCCCATTTGGGAGCCACACAAATCATCAGGAAGCTTTTCCTAGGTCTGTCTCCCCAGAGCATCCAGACTGGGCTGTGTTGGGTGGCCTTGTGTCTTGCAAAGCTTTCTTCGGCAGATCCTTTGTCCAGGGGCTGGTGGGGACTGTGACTGGGGTTGGAAATGGTCATGTCCGTTGCCTCTCTTGGAGATTCTTTCCCCAACACTCAATGAGGAAGAACACTGCTGAGTCACTAGCCTATCCCTGATCAGAGAGATATGGGATGTTGCTTTGGTCTGGTTCTGGTCATACATTATTGATTCAGAGATGGAAAAGTCTTCCTGTCAAACACCTTTATTTTCCAGATAGGGAATCTGAGGTCCAGAGAGGTTCAGTGACTTCTCTGAGGGCACACAGGTAGTAAGCTAACTTGAACATAGGTCCTCTGATGCCAGATTTGTGTCTCTGATGCTTTGCTACTTGGCCCTTTTTTTAAAAACTTATTATTTCTTGTTTTGTAAAATGTAGAAGGACAGCAGGGTATGGTATAGCAGAAAAAGCACAGATCCGGACTCAAAAGGTCTCCATTCAAATTCCAACTCTGATAATTACTATTTTTTTTTAACCTTCACCTTCCATCTTTGAGTCAATACTGTGTATTGGTTCCAAGGCAGAAGAGTGGGAAGGGCTAGGCAATGGGGGTTAAGTGACTTGCCCAGGGTCACACAGCTAGGAAGTGTCTGAGGCTACATTTGAACACAGGACCTCCTATCTCTAGACATGGCTCCCAGTCCACTGTGCCACCTAGCTGCCCCTGGTTTTTTTAAATTGTATTTTCTCATAGAGGTCTGGATTTGGAGTCAAGATCCCACCTCTGGACCAAGTCCCACTTCTGTTACATACAGGCTGTGGCAGATTTTGTTGTTCAGTTGTGAGCCCTTTGGCAGAGATCCCGAGTGGTCCTATGTTTACCATGTCCTTCTCCAGCTGGTTTAACAGGTGAGGAAACTGAGGCAGACAGGGTGAAGTGACTTTCCCAGCTGGTAAGTGTCTGAAGTCAGATTTGAACTGGGGAAGATAAGCCTTCCTCATTCCAAGCCCAGTGCTCTATCCACTGCACCCTCTAGCTGCCCATCTCTCTGTAGCAAAAGCACCTGAGCAAATTATAGCCTCTCAGTGTCCGAGGGCAACTCTGACCCAGTGAGTTGCAGAGAAACTGACCCGTGTTGGTAATTTCCTCATCTGGAGGCAGTCTTCTTACCCTAGAAGATCCCCCTCCTCTGCTGACAATTCCTTTCATCCATCGGTTCCTCATGGTGCCTCCACTTAAGGAAAAGTGCTGTGGCCACCCCCGGTCACTCCTTCATTCCTTTTCTGTATAGTCTTTCTCCATTAGACTGTCATCTCCTAGAGGACAGGATCCACCTGCCTTTTTGCTTGTATTTGTATTCCTAGTGCTTGGCACAATGCCTGGCACATTGTAAATGCCTCTTGACTCAACAACTATCTCAATAAAATGATAAAGCCATTCCTCAGCCTTCTTTTTTCCCTTCCTACAATTTGTTTCAACTTGACTAAAAATGATTTAACATTTCGAGGCAGTTAGATGACTCAGCAGATAGAGAACCAGACCTGGAGACAGGAAGTTCAAATGTGGTCTCAGATAATTCCTCACTGTGTGACCTTGGGCAAGTCACTTAACTTCCATTGCCTAGCTCTTACCACTCTTCTGTTAAAATCAACATTTAGTATTGATTCTAAGACAGAAGGTAAGGGTTTGTTCTTATTGTTTTAATGATTTAACATTTGATAATGTAATATTATTTTTAAACATTGTCTTTCAGAGTCTGTTTCATCATAGGAATATTGACTTTACTCTAGAAGAGACAATCCGAATCCAAGACAATTCCAAAGGGATCATGATGAAAAATGCTTTCCAGCTCCAGAGAAAGAACTGATGGAGTCTGGATGCCGATCGAAGCAGACCATTGATCGCTTTATTGTCCTCACTTTTTTTATAAATATGTAGCTTCCTCTACAACATGATGACTATGAAAATATGTTCATATGAGAGCACATGGATAACCGTTACCATATTGTTTACTGCCTAGAGAGGGAGAGAATCTGGAACTCAAAACATTAGAAAAGAAATGCTAGAAGGTATTTTTATGTAGAAATGGGGAAAAATAAAACCTTATTGAAAAGTTTTTTTTAAATAAAAAGAAACCTCAAAAGCTATCTAGTCCAGCCCCATTTTTTTTATGAGACGAGGAACTTGGACTCATAGAGTCTAAATTACGATTTGTCTAAGGTCACACAGATAGCAGGATCAAGGTTAGAATCTAGAACATCTGACTCCAAATTTCATCTTCTTTTTCCACTGTCCCAAGCTGCTTCTCAGCCTAATGGGGTTCTGATTGTTACTGTAGTGAAGTGTGAGAGTATTGATTTTAATTGATTTTGATTTTGATATAATCTGTACTTATGTGGGGGGCCCCCAAAACTTAGTGCAATTAAAAAACCCAACCCTTACCTTCTGTAATAATAATAATAATCAGTATTAAATATTGATTCCAAGGCAGAAGAGTGGTAAGAGATCAGTAATTGGGGGTAAGTGACTTGCCCAGCCATGGTCACACAGCTAGGAAGTATCTGAGACCAGACTTGAACTCAGGATTTTCTGTCTGGCTCTCTAGCCACTGAGCCACCTGCCTGCCCTCTTAGTACAATTTTAAGATTTAATACCTTCAGAAGTAGAGATGCCACAAATTTTCCCCAATCCCCAAATTTGAAAATTTAATTATTTCATTTTATTTTTATTTATCTCTGTCTGTCTGTCTGTCTGTCTGTCTCTCTTTCTCTCCCCTTACCTTCTGTCTTAGTATCAATTCTAAGACAGAAGAGCAGCAGACACGAGGCAATAGGGTTTATATGACTTGCTCAGAGTCACAAGGCTAGGAAGTGTCTGAGGTTAGATTTGAATCCAAGTCCTCCCAACTACCCGACCCTTGCACATTAGAATAATCCACTTAAAGTTTTGATTTGAACAAGACAAGGACCCCTGTCATGATGCATTTCACACATGATAATTTCAGGATGGCACTTTCTCAAACCGGTGAATTGGTAGAGGACATCCTCTCATTTGGCACCCTCTGCCCTATCCCTGTTAGACTTTTTCTCATCGGGTCACAGTGGAACTGTGGTGTGCTCTTTGGGTGATCTTTGGCTTTGGTTTGCAATTTTTTCAGTCCCTGAACAAGAGTTGATGGAAGTTTTTTCCAAGCTTGGAAATTGATTAAGATAAAAAATAACACATCAGTGCTTGGTTGAATTTTAATTTAAAAAATCAATGGAGGGGAACTGGGTAGCTCAGTGGATTGAGAGCCAGACCTAGCTACAGGAAGTCCTAGGTTCAAATCTGGGCTCAGACACTTCCCAGCTGTGTGACCCTGGGCAAGTCACTTGACCCCTATTGCCTAGCCCTTATCACTCTTCTGCCTTGGAACTAATACACAGTATTGATTCCAAGACGGAAGATAGGGTTAAAAAAATCAATGGCTTAACATTTTAAGTAATTAATCTTTCAAATTTTGTTTTTTTTAAGTTTGAAGAATTTATGCTTCAGAAATTATTGAAGCTTAAATCTGCACTAAAATTTTTGGGACATATTATATGGCTACACGTTCTCTTCCCAGATTGAAGGTAAGTCCCCTGGCAGGGACAATTTCATTTTTGTCTCTGCATCCCCTGAGCCTATCTAGCATGGTATCTGGCACATTTGTTGCTGTTTAGTTATTTTTCAGTTGTGCCTAACTCTTCATGATCCTTGTTTGGTTTTCTTGGTAAAGATACTGGAGTGGCTTGCCATTTCTTTCTCCAGCTCATTTTAACAAATGGGAAAACTAAGACAAACAAGGTTGAGTGACTTGTCCAAGGTCACACAGCCAGGACATATCTGAGTGAATAGAGTGCCACCTAGCTGCCCATACCTGGCATACAGTAGGTGCTTAATAAATGCTTGCTGATTGATTGTAATAAAATTCTAGCTCATCTCTCCTGTTTCAGCTCCTCAGGACAGAACAATAATTATATCTTCCAAAGTTGTGACAGCTCATCACTGACTGCTTCTGTCTGTGGGCAGGAGCTCAATGCCCTCCCAAAGCCTTCTTCTTGGGTTTACCCCAAATGAACAATTATGCGGGTCAGAGAGATTCATATTTCTTGTCCGGGGAAAGATACGGATACAGAGGTTCTCTGATGAAATCCTCGCGCGTGCCCACACAACTGCCAAAGGGATGTATGTGAAAATGGGATTGTGGTTTTTGCTCTTTTCTCTTACACCGTCCAAGACAGATGATTTCATAAGGAGCTGTCACATTTGGCCGGCTCTCCTCCACTCAGCATTCTATCATGGATGAAAGAAGGCTCCAGCCCCGGAGGTCAAACTTCTTCCACACTACTGGTTACCCCAAACCATTTTCCCATAAAGTTTAATCTCACTACCAGGCAATGGATCAACTTGGAAATAATACTTCACATTAATAGGAAAGCACGCTTCCTGCCACTCAACGAGGAGGAGGCGGATTGTGGGTGCTGAATGAGCCACTGACACATTGGCCAGTGTGCCAGTTGGTGTCATTGTACTTCTGTGTTATAAGGGAGAGCTCTAGGTGGAAAGAGGAGGGAGAGTCAGTGAGGAGAGAGGGGGAAAAGAGCATACATAGGTCTACAACTCCAGGGTCCTCAGGTTGTCTTGTCCAACCTCTGTATTTTACATATGAGGAAACTGAGGCTTAGAGATGTTAAATGGCTTTCCCCAAGCTAATATATATTAAAGGTAAAAATTATCATTTGCATCCATGGCCTCAGAAGCCAAAGCCAATGCTTTTTTTTTAAACTGAACTATTGTTAATAAGATTTTTTTTTTGAACGAAAGGAAGGCAGGAAGGGAGAGAGGGAAAAAGGTAGGAGGGAGAGAGGGAAGGAGGGAAGGGGAGAGGAAAGAAGGGAGGAGGAAGGAAGGAAGAAGGAAAGGAAGGAAAGAAAGAAAGAAAAAAGAAAGAGAAAGGAAGGAAGGAAGAAGAAAGAGAAGGAAAGAAAGAAAGAAGGGAAAGAAGGAAGGAGGGAAGGAAGCAAGGAAGCAAGGAAGGAAGGAAAAAAGAAAGAAAGCAAAGAAGGGAAGAAAGGGAAGGAGGGAAGGAAAGAAAAAAGCAAAGAAGGGAAGAAAGGGAAGGAGGGAAGGAAAGAAAAAAGCAAAGAAGGGAAGAAAGGGAAGGAGGGAAGGAAAGAAAGAAAGAAAAGAAGGGAAGGAGGGAAGGAAGGAAGAAAGGAAGGAAGGAAAGAAACAAAGAAACAAAGAAAGACATTTTATCCAGAGATGTGTCTAGCTCCCTTTGGCTCTTCAAAGGCTGACTAGAGGAAGAGAGAAAACATTGCTGCTTTGTTGCAAAAAAGACAAAATGCTTAAGTCACAGGATCATAGGAGCCCAGATTAATAACTAGAAAGGACCTTAGAAGCCATCGAGTTCAACCTCCCCTTTTTACAGATGAGGAAACTGAGGCCCAAAGAGTTTAACTTTTCCAAGGTTACACAAGACCATGAAGTCTTTAGAGTTGGATTTGGGCTGGAAGGCATCTTAGAAACCATTTAATTCAATTCCCCTCCATTTACAGATAAGCAAACTCAAGTCCAGAGAAGTTAAGTGAATTGTCAAAGGTCATACAGATAAAAAAATAATAACAAATAACTCATGCATATATGACTTTCTATGCATCAGGTACTACACTTTTCATTTATTATCTCATTTCTCTATCCTCCTATCTGAGAATAATAATAGTACCCTGTGAAGTAGGTGCTCTTATTATCCCCATTTTACAGAGAAGCAAACAGAGATGAAGTGACTCATCAAGGGCCACACAGATAGGAGGTATCTGTGGTGGAATTTGAACTCGGGTTTCCCTGACTCTGATCCCTGATCCAGTTAGCTGCCCAAGTCAGGAATGGGAGGGACCTCTGGCATGATCCTTATTTTGCAGATAAGAAAACTGGGGCTATCACCAGGGACAGAATTAGAACTGAGGCCCTCTGACACCCTGTCCAGCACACTGCTTACGTGAATGGGGGTGCAAGGATTGGCAAAGGATTTTTATAAGGAGAGAGACTAGAACTGGAAGAGGAAAGGCAGGGATTGGTGTCTACACACACTCCCAGGGAATGAGATGGAGGAGATGAGGAGGGGGACAGCAGAGGCAAGGGGGACTGTGTGGCATGGGAGTGAGTGAACTGAGAGCCAGACCTAGAGATGGGAGGTTCTGGGTTCAAATCTGGCCTCAGACACTTCCCAGCTGTGTGACCCTGGGCAAGTCACTTGACCCCCATTGCCTAGCCCTTATCTCTCTTCTGCCTTGGAGCCAATACACAGTATTGATTCCAAGATGGAAGGTAAAGGTAAAAAAAAATCATGGGAGTGGGATGTGATGGGACCCCCCGGGGGTAAGTGAGGTGGGGACAGAGTTGGGGTGGGTTGACAGCCATGGCGGCCAGCAAGATTGGGGAAACAAGTGTGAGGTGAGGGGTGTCATGTAGTAGGGCTGAGGTCCGAGGGGACGGAGGCTGGGCTGGGCCCGGAACCCCTCTGGCTTTGTTTATTTTTATAAGTTCCAGATGCTGTTCTTAGCTGTCACTGAAGGAAATGGCATGCTTGAAGGCTGCGGCCTGCGCACACCATTTCTCTAGATTGTTGGTTTGGGGGAAAAGAAGGATAAAAAAAAATATAAGAACCTGGAAAAAAGGGGAAGGAAGGGGAGCCTTTGCTGGCCTGCAGCCCAGGAGCCAGTCTGGGTGGGAAGGCCTCACTCACAGGGCCCGACTGGCGGGGAGAGGATGGTCTTGGAGGGCTGCCAATGAGGAGCGAGCTTACTGAGAGGCAGCTGCTCAGACACGTCCATTCGTGCCCCAGGGGCTTCCTCCTTCCCCTTCTCAGGCATGGGGAGTCGGGGAGAGTTTCTCAATGTAGGAAAGTCAAAGGAGGAAGAAAACAGCCTTTAAACAAAACACCCCTAAACAGTCGATATAATACAGGGGAAGGAAGGATGGGTGGATTTGGAGCTGGAGGGCTTGGGTTCAAATTCTGAGTCCATTTCTAACTAGCCGAGTTGCTTCATTGAACCTCAGTTTTCTCACAGGTAAAAAGCAGTTAAATGTGATGACTTTGCCATTGGTGTGGGCCTTGAGGATGGGTCTAGTTATTGAAAGTCATTAAATGACTCAGTCTAATAAACAGACCTACCTTCTGAATAAGTTCATGTATTTATGTATTATATTTTATATATGTAATATTTATTCTATCTATGTATATATAAATATAAATGTAAAATGTGTATGTTTATATTTATCTATTTAATAAACATATATGCTATAAAATAGACATATATAGAAAGATTTAATATCTAATAAATGTATGACAATATAATATATAACATACACATATAGAATATATAGAAATAAATTTAATATTTAATAAATGTATTTGATATAGAATATGCATATACTATACACTCATATAAATATATTTACATATATAATATACACATATAGAAATATATTTAATAAATGTATATGATATATAGAATATATAACATATGGACTATATTGTAATATATTTAATATTTAATAAATGTATATGATATAAAATATACCTATGATATACATTTATAGAAATCTATTTATATATTTAATAGAATATACATATAATATCCATTCATAGAAATATATTTAATATTTAATAATGTATTTATATATAGAATATACATATATTGTATATTTATAGAAAAATATTTATATATTTAATGTTTAATAAATGTGTATGATATATAGAATACACATAAATAGAAATAGATTTCTATTTAATAAATGTATGATGTATATACATATACAGAATATATTAGAATATGTTTAATATTCAATAAATGTATATGATGTAGAATATGCCTGTAATATACATGTATAGAAATATATTTTATTTAATAAATGTATATTATAAAAATAAATATGAATATTATATACACACAAACATATATAATTTCATGAACTCAACAAAATTTTTAATTTGTGTTAGCAGCAAAACTCACAAATCGTTGGAAAGGTTGAGCTCCAGGTTAAACCCAGAAACCATGCCTGGCCTTTGAGGAAAGCCCCAAGGCAGGTGGCGGGTGGCTCAGAGAAGGCTTACTATTCCACCCAGGTGACCTGAGGAGGACAACAGAAGCTCTGAGGTGGAAGAGGGGGTCCTGAGTCTTAGGAGGGGTTTGTGCCAGGCCTAACTGTCCCTGCTGCAGCAGGATGATAGAAAGAAAGGGGACCCACCAGCTCGGTGGCTCAGTGGATGGAGTGCTGGGTTTGGAGTCAGAGAAGACTTGAGTTTGAGTCCTGCCTCAAGCACTCTCCAGCTGTGTGACTCTGGGCAAGTAAGTTAACTGCTCTGTGCCTCATCTGTAAAAACAGGGATAACTTCACTCTGCATCAGTTTATACAAATCTTATCAGGTTTCTCTGAAACCATCCTTTCATAATATGTTATGATAATCTTATTACATTAGATTCATATAATATAAATTTATTTAGCTGTTCCCCAATTAATGGGTGTTCTCTTAATTTTTACTTCTTTGCCATTCCACAAAAAAATAAAATAAATATTTTTTATAAAAAAAAAAAGTACCTACTGGTTGTGGGGAGGACAAAATAAGATAACATTTACAAAGTACTTTCTTTGAGAACTTTAAAGTGCTAAATAAGTGCTAGATATGCATGAGTATATAGACACCCTCCGGTATGTACATATTTATATACCTACTCATATATGAATATATATAGACATACATATCACAATTTAGAAGAGACTGGATTTGAACTGAGCTCTGTCTCTCTCTTTGAAAAACCCCTATACACACACACATACGCACATATGCATAAATTTACATATATGTATACAGATGTATTTCATTATTCAGAAGAGATTGGATTCAAACTGATCTCTCTCTTTCTCTCTCTCCCTGTATATTTCTCTCTTTCAACCCAATTTATGTTCAGTTGTTTTTAATTATGTCTGATTCTTCATTTTTATTTTTTTGGTAAAGAGACTGGTATGGTTTGCCATTTCCTTCTCCAGCTCATTTTACAGATGAGGAAACTGAGGCAAACAGGGTTAAGTGACTTGCCTAGGGTCACACAGCTAGTAAGTGTCTGAGGCCAGATTTGAATGCAGGAAGATGACTGCACATCCAGTATTCTATCCACTGTGCCACCAAGCTGCCCAGGAAAATGGAGGCTCAAATCCTGCCCCAAATACTTTAAAAGGGTGAGCTTGGGTAACTCCCTTAACTTCAGTTCTTCCTCTGTAAAAGGAAGAGGGGTTGAGCTAGGCAGTCCTTCAGGTCCCTTCCAACGCTAACTCTCTTCTCCTACCCACAGCCTTGGATCTTAATTTTGTCTTCCTCCCTGAGGGCTGCAAGCCTAGAGAAGTCATTTCTCCCTTGCCTGCAGCTGTGTAGTCATTCTAACCAACTTCCTGCTGCTTCTTGTTTGGGGGGCCAAAGGAGGAGGGGAAGTGGAGTGGTGGAGAGTGTGGAATTGCCTGCCGGAGGAAGGTCAAATAGCTCCCGCCTACAAGTGGGAAGGAAGGGCAGAAACACCCAGGGAATTCCTGCAAAGCCCAGTGCGTCTCACTGAGTCACATCCTATCCAGTGCTCAATCAATAATGGCATCTGTGCTGTTTTTCCCCGAAAGGAAAAGCAAATAGCTAGAAAGAAACCCTCAAGTTTACCAAAATCCAATCCAGATGCTCTTAAATAGTGAATATTTCTAAATAGTAACATATATTCTAACTGTTTGGGGATCTTTGGACAAATTGCTCTTCCTCTCTGGGCCTCAGTTTCCTCACAAACTGAAGAGGTTGAACTATATGAACTAAATCATCAGTTCAACTCCACACCATCCTTATTTTTTTGCAAAGAAAAGAAACAAAACCAAAAAACCCCAAACCTAAGTCTCAGAGAAAGTAGGTGATTTACTTAAGGGGGCACAGCAGTAAATGACAGAGCTGGGACTAGAACCCTCGAACTCAAGTCTCCTTGTTCCCAATTTCACGATGTTCCCAGTCTCATTTAGCATTCTGATGGAGAGCACAGCCAATGAGAAAATCACTTTCTAGCTAGAGCTCTCTCTTGCTTGTGAATCTTTGGGGATGTAGGTTTTCTGGATTTCATTGTCAGTTACATTATTGCAAACACAATCATAATGAAATATTGTTGTTCAGCCTTTTTCAGTCATGTCTGATTTTTCATGATCCTATTTAGGATTTTCTTGGCAAAGATATTGGAGCAGTTTTCCATTTCCTTCTCTAGCTCATTTGACAGAAGAGGAAACTGAGGCAGGCAAAACCAAGTGACTTGCCCAGGGTCACATAATGTCTGAGACTAGACTTGAACTCAGAAAGATGAGTCTTCCTGACTCCAGGCCAGATATTCTATCTACTGTGCCATCTTGCTGGAATGCTAATTAATTTCCCCTTTTCTTGATTCTTGTTACATATCCATGCACATTCTGAAGCTGAAGAGGAAGAGCATAGAATCAGTTCCATTGGCTTCTTCTGTTCTTGTGGAGGAGCTAAATTTCTGGCCTCACAGGGTCTATCCTAGGTTATTTGTGGAGTTGTTTACTCAGCACTCTTCCTTCAAAAGGAGCCACTCTTAATCAAGGAATCTACTTAAACCCATCTTCAGAACCTTTGAGATAATCTTGCTCACCATCCTTGCCAATCTCGTGGTTTTGGTAGTACACTCACCCACGCTTGGTGATTAACAATTCCCTCCCTCAACCTTGTCCTGGTAAACAAACCCTGGAGTGGAAGGGATCTTAGGGGACATCTAGACTTACCCCTTCATTTTCCACTTGAAGAAACTGAGGCCAGGAGTGACAAAATAACTTGCCTAAGGTCACGTACAGGGTCAGAATATGAGCCCAAGTCCTCTGAATCCAAAGTCCAGAAACACTTCCTATTGTACCACATATCTCTATTTCTCTTTCTCCATATTAATTCTGTACCCCTGCCCTTTTATGTTATGCTTTATATATCAGCCTCATCTAGTTACTAATTGAAGTTTTTTTGCCTAAGTTTTCCAAGCCCTCCCCCAATCTTCCCTCGATATGGCCACAGTGGTTCCCATTTCTTTTAAACCCTTACTTTTTATTTTAGTAGCAACTCTAAGACAGAAGGGCAAGGGTTAGGTAAACAGGATTAAGTGACTTGCCCAGTGTCATACAGTTAGGATTTGGCTGAAGCCAGATTTGAACTTGGATCATCCCAACTCCAGGCCTGACACACTATCTATCAAACTATCTATCTGTCCCTCACCCATATTTTAAAAGTCTTATACTCAAAATCCTGCTTACATTATTGCCATTTCTCTGTAGAACTGAGAAGAGACCTGTCTTCAAGCCAACAACTCCTCTGCTAAGAAATGAGCTCTTCAAATGTTATTTTGTGATTAGCCCTTTCATCAGGCTCTGCCCAGTGCCATCTTTCTACCCCCTCCTTCAGGAGATCATTTCCCTGGAGTAGGCTATGGCTTCATGAGTGGGGTAGTTTGCTAAAACCCTGACAGCTGGAGTACCAACAATGGGTGACAGTTGCTGAGAGAGACATTACCCCTCAGAGCAAAGAAAAAATGCTGAATGGTCCCAAAGAAGAAGGTGCTGCCTTGCAAAGTCCCCCATCTTTGGAGATCTTCCACTCCTCTGGATCATCATTTGTTAAGAGCTTTGCAATGGGAGTTCTCTACCAGGTACAACTTGGACTAGAGGGCATCTGAAATCCCTTTCAACTCTGTTATCCTATGTAATCTGAAGCTTTAGCCCAGACGGTGGCTCCAAGTGGGGCTTTTTCTTTCTGACTGACCCTTGGCCCTCTCGGTGCTAGTTTTATGTCCAAGGCATACTTTACTGCCACAAGTCTTTCTCAGGCATGAAAAGGTCAAGCCATGCCTTGGTTACTGTAACCCGGGGTAGCCAGAGCAAAAGGGCTTCATTCCCAAGAAGCCCTCACAGCGAGTTCTACACTGACACAAGTCCTTGTTGTCCTCCCCTTGTCCCAAGGAGCATAAACTCCTTGTGTGTTTCATTTGTTTCATTAATTGTATCTGTATTCCCAGCACCTGGCACAGCGCTTGGCACATAGTGGGTGCTTAATTAATAATAAATACTTATTGTTTGATGGATCAGAACCACCGTGAATAAAAAGAGCCAAGCACTGAGAAAATATGAGAGGTTGTGCAGCAGTGGTATGTGTGTGCTTTGAGGATGGTGAGGCTGGCTGGTGTCAAAGTTGATTGAATCAGGAAAGAAATGTGATCAAGAGAGGAGTGATGAGCCAGGACCCAGATAATTGGGGTTTTATGTGTGATTACATTTGTATTAAGTAAAATAGACAAGTGATTACCTGTTACCTTTCCTTGAACTCTACTATGAAACTGGCAATTTCACAATGACAAATTCAACTGACTCATTTTTTTTTTTTGGAGGGGGGCTCCTACTGTTCATTTAGTTTAGGGAAGGGGAAAAGCAACCAAACATCTGTCACCATTGAGGAGTGTTGACTTTAATAACAAGGACATCTTTGGAAAAATCACACATGAGATAATATCATATTTCATAGCAAAATAGATAGAGCTGGAAGAAACTTTAAGAGGATATTGAATCCAATTCCTCATTTTAAAGATAAGGAAACTAAGGCAGAGAGCTGTCAATTGACTTACCCAGGGTCACATACCTAGTATCCAGGGCAGGACTGGAATCTAGGTTTTTCCTAAATCCAAGTCCCATGCCTTATGTATTATGCCATGAATTATGAGGTTAATAGGAGGTTATGCCAACAGAATAGAGTGGAAGGGTAGCAATCTGCTGAGTAGTAGGGTAGCTTTTTCTTTATTAGATTTGAGATATTAAAGTGGAGTGAAGCCAGTATAGCTTTTGTGAAGAATTAAGGTAGAAGCAGGGGGAGAAAGGGAGGGGAGGCAAGAGAATCATATGCCACTTAAACTACCAGTTGTCTGGGCACCCCTTAAGGATTTTGCTGGTAAAGGATGAATGAGTGACCTTCTTTGGTGTCCTCTCTTTCCTAACTCTTCTCCACTCACTAGACCCTTAGAAGAGACTGTAAGACTCCAACTGACTTAACACCCTGAATTTTAGGACAGAGTAGTGGTTATAAGCACTTAGGACAGGGACTATTTCTTATTCATCTTTGCATCCTCCATAGCATCTAGCACCTAACTGCAAACTATTCTGGGATACCAAGGATGAGAGATAACCACATGTTGAGTTATTTGTGTGGTAGGGTGAAAAGGTAGCTCTAAGATAAGTTCTGTGTGTTTGGAGCTGAAATACATCAGCTTAGTTTGGGGTAGCTGGGGGTGCAGTGGATAAAGCACTGAACCTGGAGTCAGGAAGACCTGAGTTCAGATCTTCATGGCTATGTGACCTTAAGCAATTCACTTAACTCTTTTTGCCTCAGTTCTTTATCCGTAAAATGAGCTAGAGAAGGAAATGGCAAACCACTTGAGCATCTTTGCCAAAGAAAACCTCAAATGGGGTCACAACATGACTGAAAATGACTAAACAACAGAGTTTGAGGAAAACTTCACATTCTGATAAAAGATTTTGAACTAAAAGGGACATTAGAGGTCACAGGGGCATCTATTTGGAATAAAGGGATCTTTGAGATCAACCAGTCCAACCTCTTTTTTTATTTTTGAGGAAACTGAAGCTCATAAAAATTAAGTGGCATGTGTGACCTTGGGCAAGTCATTTAATCCCCATTGCCTAGCCTTGATCACTCTTCTTCTTAGGAACCAATACATTGTAATGATTCTAATACAGAAAGTAATGGTTAAAAAAAAAAATTAAGTGGCATGCCCAAGGTCACTTAGCTAGTATTCATCAGAAGTAGGTTTAACTAGGTTCAAATCTGGTCTCACACACTTCCTAGCTGTGTGACTATGGGTAAATCACTTAAGCCCCATTGCCTAGCCCTTACTGTCTTGGAATCAATACACAGTATTGATTCTAAGATGGAAAGTAAGGGTTATTAAAAAAAAGAAGTAGATTTGAACCCAAAGATAATACTCTTTCCATTATACCACACTGCTTCCCTGGTAATCATGGCAGGATAATGTGGATGGAGTTTAGTTACTGATTTCACTCTCTTCCATTTATAGAAGGGGAACCCTGAGATTCAGAGATATTAGGGAATTTTTCCAAGATCATGAAGGTAGTAAGTGGGAAATGTGGGATTTGAACTCCAGTCCTCTGATTGCAATTCCAGAGTCCTTTTTGCTATATTACATATAACAAGCTATCTCAGTGGATAAAGTGGTAGACCTTGAGTCAGGAAGACCCAAACTTAAATCTAGCCTCAGGGGCAGCTATGTAGCACAGTGGATAGAGTGCCAGGTTTGGAGCTGGGAGAACCTAGCTTGAAATATCAACTTAGATTTGTCCTAGTTGTGTGATCTTGGGTAAGTCACTTAACCGAATTGTCTAGCCCTTGACATTCTTCTGTCTTGGAACCAATACTTTATTTCAATTCTAATTCAGAAGCTAAGGGTTAAAAAAATTGCAGCCTCAGCCATTAGCTATGTAATTCTGTACAAGTCACTTAACCCTTTCCTCATCTGTAAAATGAGGAAAAAGTCTCCCAGTCTCCCAGGATTGTTGTGAGGATCAAATGAGATAACTGTAAAGTACTTTGCAAACTTAAAGCTAGCTATTAGCTATTACCTTGTCTGGCACATAGTATCACACAACGATTACTGTTATATTCTTCAACATAAGACGTCTCCTGTGTTAGGTTGGATAGTCATTTTGGGGCAGTATGGGAATGAATGAAATACCAGGGCCACTGACAGCCTCACCTCATAAATATGTGCTATTTTTCCCAAGGAGGACCAGACAACAGCACCAACCCACCCTGCTCCAGAAAAAACAACTTGGAACATATGGCCTCCTGATGGTGGCTAAGAAACATCGCCTCTGTGGATGGAGACCTTGTTATTGCAAAGACTTTCTAAACAAAATTACTCCATGTGTTATTTGTATAATAATAAAACCAGAATAACACGGAGGAGCATTCAATCTGACTCAATGAAGTACCCCTGCCATTTGCGAGCACCAAACAAGAGTTCTTGGCAGTGTATGGCAACAAAAAATAATTGGAGCAAATTTGTCAAATCCTGACTGACCATGGGGCTTTCCCCATCCCATCCCAGTCTGTTTTCACTCATTGTTCCACCGGAAGGCACACATAACCTCCCTTTTCAGAGAATCAAGAGACGTGGAGGAGAAACAGGGAGAAGGCAAAATGAGATCTTTTCAATTTAGTGCCAGAGCTGATTTACTTATAGTCTCTTAACTCCCAGAGTTCTAGTAAAGGTGGGAAGGGACAGGATGGAAGTTGTTCAGATTACTTTTCTCACTGAGGTTTTAAAGGTCACCTCTGCTTAGCATTCTGGGATCTATATGGGAAAATCTAGGGGTATATGCAAAAAAATTATATTTTTTAACCCTTACCTTCTTAGAATCAAAACTAAGTATGGCTTCCTAGGCAGAAGAATGGTAAGGGCTAGATTATTTGAGTTAAGTGACTTGCCCAGGGGGCATACAACTAAGAAGTGTATAAGATTAGATTTGAACCTAGGACCTCCAGTCTCCAGAACTGGCTTTCTACCCACCTAACTGGCCCCTAAGACTATAAATTACAAACTGTTGATTTGATTAATGAAGGTAGTTTTCTAAGCTGATGAAATCACAGATTCTTTCTGTCCTCCCCTTTCCCTACCCACATAGATGTCCATGTGAAAACCCCTTTTGGATCTGCCCTGCTTTGATGAAGCATGGAGGGAATGTTCGGACTCTTTAAGCCCAGGCCAGTGGGCACAAGCCCAGTCAGATCCCATCTTGCCTGGAAAGCTTTTGAATCTAGTCCAGGGATTACCTATATTATGGCATTACCTATCTGAGCACCGACCTCGACAAGAAATCACGTTAATGACAATAATAGAGAAGGAGCAGGCAATAAAATGAAAAATAATAAAAACTTTCACTTAAAAAAACCTCCCTCATTCAATTCGCTTATCACAAAGAATAAGAGCAGGATCACCATCTGTCCCAGGATGGTTTCTATCTGAGCCCCTTGGAACAGAAAGATGAGAAGAATGCAATCATAACAGGAGAGAGCTAACATTTATTTTGCAAACCTTAAAGTTTATGGAATGATTTGCATAGATAATCACATTTGATTCAAGGTTTACAAAATACTTTGTATACATAAGTTCATTTGGTTTGATTTTAAGTATCACCAGCCAGTTGAAGTTAGAGGAGGATTTCTTTGGTGATCTATAAAATCTGCTAGGGTCAGTTTTTTTTGGGGGGGAGCAAACGAGAGGATAGATAAGGGGACAAACATTCATTTAAGGTCTGCCAGAAGAAGTCAGGCTGGTGTACTATATAGACTCACTGAAAGCTATCTTTGGTTAGGAGAAAGAAAGAAAATTGAGGTTGATTGGGGAAAGAAGTTGGTAATGAAGGATGAAAAGGACTCAGTTTTCCTTCATAGCTGGATTTCCCATTGCAATTGTAGAATACACTGCTGGGGAAATTGTGGCAGAAAGGATTCAAGCTCTCCCGGAACAACAGCATCACAATGGAAAATAGTAACATGGCTAACAATTCATTTGGGGGGGCTGTTGGGCGGCATAGTGGATAGAGCTCTGGGCCTGATGTTAGGAGGATTCGTCTAGCCTCAGTTTCCTCATCTGTCAAACAAGGAGGAAGAAATGGCAAACTACTTGTTTCTCTGCCAAGAAAACCCCAAATGGAATCATGAAGAGTCAAGGCATCTGAACAACAAAATGATTAATTTAAAGCATCATCAAAACTGCTCCCCCTCAGGTAGTTCTAGTTCTCGAATATAAATGACTAGCTTTGTGATCGGTGTCAGTTCTGCCACTTGCCTTAAGTGCTAAGGATTTCTGATCTCAATCTGGCTTCAGCATTCTCTAAAACACTGCTGTATTTTCACAGTGAAATAGAGCTTCCTGACCCTGATCCCAACCACCCTGCCAGTCAGCTGGGTTTTTGTGGTAAATAAATTTGGTCCTTGGACACCTTGGCATGAAGTGGTGCCACCTTCACCCATGTTCATGCCAGGGTAAGAGGTGAGGAAGGTCCCCTTCCTCATCCACATTCCCTGCCCTGTGCCAGACCATTCCGAAGCACTGGGAAGGTTATCTCAGCACCCATTCATTCCTGCCCCAACCCTAGTCTTAATCCCTTTTATCTGATCCCCAGGGGGCAGAGCTGGGAATAGTGTTTGCAAGTCTCAAAGAAACTCCTTTAAGCTTGGTGTAAGGAAAAATCCAACAGTGAAGTCAGCCCAAAGTGACCTGGGCCACTACATGAGCCATTTCAGTCATTCTCACTGGAGGGTTTCAAGCACAAGCTGGATGATTACTCTCAGGGTAAGCTGAAGGGCTGATTTTTTTCCCTCTAAGGGTTAGAGTTAGATGGCCAGGGAGGTCCACCCCAACTCTGAAATTCTATGATCCTTCCTCTTTTCACCAGGCTCCTGGGATTCTGACCTCCATTAACCCTTCCTTAAGTCACCAAGCGACACTGCAGTTTATGTTGGTTTTGGCTTCCTCTTGCCCATCCCCTCAGAGTCCCACCTTTCTCCTGTCCCTCATCCTCCCATTCATTCTCTCCGAGTAAGTTCTGCTTCGCAGTCTTATTTTTGTTGATGGCAAAAGTGTTGGAGATTTTTCACTGAAGTCCCAAATCCAAATAATTACTAAAAGTGGGGGGAATCTAGGGGGTCCAGTGGATAGAAAGCCAGGCCTAGAGATGGGAGGTCTTGGGTTCAAATTTGGCTTCAGACACTTCCCAGCTGGGTGACCCTGGACAGGTCACTTAACCCCCATTGCCTAGCCCTTATCGCTCTTCTGCCTTAGAACCAGTACACATCATTAATTCTAAATTGGAAGGTGAGGGTTTAAAATAAATAAATAAATATAATAATCATAATCATAATCATAATCATAATAATGAGTGGGACTGTCACCCCAGGGGGATATGGGTTTAGGCAGCTGATTACCAAGTTCCAAGGATTCCTTGCTTCTCTAAGGGCAGACTAGGTGTGGGACCTGCTGTATGACTTGGGGTCTAGTCAGAGTCAGGTGAGGGTCCTGCAGACTGGGGAGAAGGCATGGAGCTACCCACCACCTGGAAGATCAGTTTGAGTCTCCTGTCTTTTCCTGAGCTTCCCCTCTGTCCGGTTGTCTATCCCTTCTCTTGTGTTAAGGGGCTATCTGACAGGATTTGGACCCTAGATTGTCTTTCCTTCTTTTCCCAGAATACCCTTTCCTTGGCACAGTATTTCCATGGGGAGTAGCATCTTAGGATAATAAGTCTGTAAACTAGACTAGGTTTCAAGGGAATCAGCCCAGTCAGCTCTCTGCCTTGAAGGATGGTCATTATTCCAGTCTTACAGACTAGCGAACCAGGCCCAGAGAGGTTGAACAGCTGGCCCAAGGTCACACAGTTAATACGTGCCCCTCTGCCCCAGCGCTGGCCCCTCCCCCCTCCATGCCACTTACCTGAGTTCTCCTTTTTTCTTTTCGCTGACTTTTTCTCAGTTTCATTGGCAATGGTCCCAGCGACCCCATAGTCCTCCCCCAGGCTCCCTACAGCATCCATGAGGCCAGGGCTGCTTTCACCCACCTCCCCAGAACTCAAAGTTGGGCCTGGGGTGAGTCTTCTCCGGGATTCAGAGCCAGGAAAGTGCCAGTCAGGGGGCTGTGGAAAGGCAGGGTGCTGGTCAGCAAGGAGCCTCTCCTCTCGGGGCAGGCTATGGGGAGCAGTGGCCAGGCACGAGGCAGAGAAGTCAGGGTACGTCGGGAAGTCTGGTTTCTGGTGGAAGGAGAATGGAGCGGGAGGGTAGTGGGGCAGTGCCATGGGCCCGCCGACCTCAGAATGGGGGCTCCGCAGGCAGCCCCACAGTGGGGCTGGAGAATGAGGGCCCCTCATACAGCTGTTGGCTGCTGAATCCATCTGCTCCTCCTGCGATGCTGATGCTGTGTTCAGTCCTCCCACGAGTTCAGTTGTTACCCTTTTTAATTCAGATTTTTTTTTAAAAAAGGAAACCACAAAAAAAAATACAAACCACCCAAGACAACAGAACACCCACCCAGACAACCCCCAAACAAACAAAATCCTGCCCTTTTTCCTTTACTAAAAAAAAAAAATCCAATCTATCTCGTCCTCTCTTTCTCTTTCCCCTATATAATCACTTCAGCCCCTAACTTCCCACCCTGGAACGAGGCAGGCAGCCTGTTTATTTTGGTTCTATTGTAAATGTATTTGTTGGGAAGCGGTGGATGTCAATGAACATTTTCACTATCCTGGCTCAGACCCACCAGCTGGTTAGGAGTCGCAAGCAGCCCAGCCCAAATGCACTTCCCAAGGCCCCGAGTCTCCTGTGAAAGGCTGGATGGGGGGGCTGGGGAGACACTTTTTAAATACTGCGGTGGGGAGAGAATGACAAGTTTCTGAAGTGAAATGTGAGAGAGGGGAAGGAGGGGTTAACCTGCACACATTAGATCCTCCAACCAAAAGCAAAGCAGGCCGCTATTAATCATCAGAAACCTTATATGCACATCTAATGGGATTTGCAGATGGAGACTTTTTAAAGAAACATTGTATGTATTTTTTTTTAAAGGAGAGAGAGCAGCACACACACAGAAAGGCTTTCATGTTTGCCTGTAACACTATTAAGTTATTTTTATTGCACTGTTAACAAAATTCCCCAAGTCTTGGATTTGGAAAAAGCCTTAAACCAGATCCAAAATCCACCGGATGCCAAATTCCAGGGAATAAGAAGCAAAGAGACAAGCTTGCTGACTGCATTTGATTTAAAGGCCGCTCTCCTACGGACTTCAAAAGTCCAAATTATTTCTAGGTGATTTTGCCCAAGTCCTGATAGAGGATCGAGGTTAAACCGAAGTATAAAGTCGCAGTTGTCGGAATGCCGACAGAGTGCCATCTTTCTCTGCCCAGTGGAAGATCGTTCATCTTCTCAGGAACTTGACACAAGAATTTAATACCTTCCTTCCTACCAATATACTCCGACATTCTCGCTGATTTGTTAGGGCATCCTTTTGGGTCCCGGGGCTGGTTCTCCCAAGTCCTAATGGAAGGTGTCCTCTGCCTCCACATTGCCTCCCTCCCCCATCTTCTTGGCTCCCCAGCCTCTTTTTTTTTTTTTCATGGTCAATGCTTTTTACCATCTGTGATGGAAAAGGGGGTGGGAAGACCTCACTTTTCCAAAGGAGTTATCTTTGGCAAAGGGCTTACAAGTTGTGCCCAGGCTGTTGCATAAAATATTAATATGAATTCCCATCTTCTGGCCAGAATATGTCTTTGGGCTTTTCCACCCCCATCATCTACCCACCTTGGGGATGAATTCCTTGAATTGACTGGCAACCCAGATCTGAGATCTCTTGGGGACATATCACTCTCTGAGTGATAATTCAATCAAGTTCATCATTCCAAGCAATCTTCCATGCACCGAAGCACTCCTGAGAAGTTATTGCAAATATTTCTTAGAGAAGTAACACTCTGAACACATGGGCAGCCGAACTCTTCTCCCACTAAGAGGGGCTAGGTGGCTGGTGCCATCTGGAATGTCTCTATGGGGCAAAGGAATAGGATCTGGCTGCAGAAAATATTGATGGAACCAGGTCTGGAGGCTAGACTTTTAATTGTGTCTCTGCCATTATGATAGAGACCCAGGGAACCCCCAGCGGAGGCTCCAAGGATCTTAACTCTGTGGCCCGACAGTGGAAAAGGCAGGGTTGGCGCTCTCATTTGATCGGCTCTGGCAGAGTTGGGTGTGAGGCCATATCGTATAAGAAGATGAGCAAGTTTGAGTCAGCAACTCAATGAACATATATTGAGCCCTAGTGTGTGCAGGGCACTATGAGAAATGAGTGTGTGTGTGTTGGGGAGGAAGGATGCATAGTATCATAAGGGTTTCTGCTTGTAAAGCTTAGGTAAGAAAATGAGATTCCTTTTCTCTGGAACCTAAAAATGTACATTATTATAGCATAAAATGAGTATTTTAGTCTACGAGTTTTTCAGTCATGGTTGACTCTTTGTGACTCCCTTTTGGGGTTTTCTTGGTGAAGATACTGGATAGTGGTTTTTGCTGTTTCCTTCTCATTTGATAAATGAGGAAACTGAGGCAAATAGGGTTAAATGACTTGCCCAGGGTCACTAGTATCTGAGGTCAAATTGGTCTGGGCACTATCTACTGTGCTGTCCAGCTGTCCAGAACTAAGAGGAACCAGGGTAAATATGTGATCAGAGGCAGGTGGAACTCCTTATAAAAGGTTTCCTGGAAAGAAGTATTTGGAAGCAAACAAAGGGCATGGGTTGGCATCATGGAGGTAGTAAAAGGAGTTCCAGGATGGAGAGTGCCATATATAATGGTGCAAAGGGGGTGGGATTCCCCATTCATGAAAGAGAGACACAAAGTAGTATGTAGGGAATTCTGGTAAGACTTAGATTTAAAATCTCTGCCATTAACTAGTTATATGAACCCAGGCAAGGTTTCTGAACATTACTTTCCTTAGCTAGAAAATGGGAATATTATTACCAACCCATGCAGGATCAAATGAGATAATATGCCATATGCTTTGGGAAACTTGTAGCCCTACAAGGATGTCAACTATTATTACTGTTGGATAAGACTTGGGCTTTCAATGATATGGGGCATCCCCTGTAAAGAAAATATCTCTACCAAATGCAGAATAGCACCTGATTCAGGTCTTAGAGAGTTGGCTTGGGGCATCAAAAGTGCCCAGAGTCACACTGCCAGTCTGTGTCAGAGGCTGGACCTAAATATTGGTTCTTCTGAATTTTCTTGATTCTTAGGCCTGCTGTTCTTTCACAATTGCATCTTGATTATCATTGTCATCTCACTATTGCCATATTGGGGCAGCTAGGTGGCACAGTGGAGAGAGCAATGATCCTGGAGTCAGGAAGATTCATCTTCCTGAGTTCAAATCTGGCTTCAGATACTTACTGGCGAAGGGACCCTGGGCAAGTCACTTAACCCTGTTTGCCTCAGTTTCCTAATGTGTATAAATGACTTGGAGAAGGAAATGGCAAACCACTGCAGTATCTCTTCCCCAAAAGACACAAATGAGGCACAAAGAGTTGGACATTACTGAAAGTAACTGAACTACATCTTCATATTGCCTCTCTTTTATTATTATTATCATCGTTATTTTTACTGTTATAACTGGGCACAAATAGAAGAGACTCAGGGGCATTCTCTGGAGACAAACAGAATTCCTAAAGCCTTTTTTAGGCTACTGAGTACCCAAATACAAAGACCCTCTGTCTCTCTTGACTTGTTATCTTCATGGATCTTTCCAGAATCTCTGGATCCTTCCATGAGACAGCAAAGGCATCCTCCTCTGAAAAAGCTCCTCCTTATTGGCCTCTTCTAATTCAGTTTACCCTTGTTGGAATAGGCCTAGTGGACATGCCTCCCACCCCAAATACCCCTATCATCAGAGTGGAGAACAGCTCTGCTGATTCCAAGTCTAGCAGCACTCCAGCCACTACATCACATCACTTCAGTGGTTTTGAATCATTTTATTGTTCAGTCACTTCACTCATGACCAACTCTTTATGACTCTTTTTGGAGTTTTCTTGACAACGATACTGGAGTGATTTGCCATTTCCTTCTCTAGCTAATTTGGCATATAAGGTAAACTGAGGCAAACAAGATTAAGTGACTTGTATATCTAGTGTCTGAGGCCAGATTTGAACTCAGGAAGATGAGTCTTCCTGACTTCAGGTCTAACATTCTATCCACTGTACCATCTATGCTAATCATAGAATATAATAAAAAAACATTGGATTATGTTCATTCTGAAAGGAGAAGTCCAAGGGAATCTTGTCAGCTTGTGAGCATTAAAAGCCATCCGTAGGAGGGTAGAAAGGAAGTGCTCCTGGGCACCACAGGAAAGCCTTTCAAGATCAGGCTCACTGACCCAGGAATGGCTATGATTGGATCCTTGACCTAGGCCTGAGTGACTAGTTTGCCCAGAGTACCCCCACCACACACATATCCACACTACCCATAGTTGTCCAGAGTGGTCTGTCATGTGTAAGTGCCCTCCTCTGCTTTCTCTCTCCCCTTGGGGCTTGGCAGCAGGGCTATGAAATGGGATGTGAGCAGTGGGGTATATAGAGAAGTGGTAGGTGGTTAGGGAGCAGTGCTCTTGGTGGTGAGAACATGCTGGCCCCGCAGTCCCCCCGACACCCTCAGCAGCTGCCTGTGTCTGTCAGCCGCCCCTCGGGGGGGTTGTTTGCCCTCTACATCTTCCTGACAGTTGGCTCTTCTGAAACCAGAAAAAAACAACAATTCTTCCTTGTCACTGAAACCCATTTGTTAGATGCTGCTGGGGACTGGCACCTTTAACCTTCTTAAAGTCAACATTTCCCTTGTCACTATGCAGGTCTGGATAAGAGGCCAAGATGGATGGAAAACAATTGTTTGCAAAAGAAACTTCTTTAGTGAACTCAAAAAACTGAACTAGGGTTTCCCAAGAAAGGATCGATGGATGCCAAACCCAATCTTTGCACTTTCCACTTTGATTTGGCACCCGAGAAGGGAGTCATGGCCTAGAGACATCCTAGGGAATCATCATGGCATAGTGACACAAATGCTAATTATGAGTAACTAGAGAACAGAAGGTGATGAATGGACGAAGAAGATAAGGGAAATGGAAATGATAAGCATAGAGGTCCAGGACCATAGAACCCAAAGAATTTCTAGGAACTGGATTGCATTTTCTCAAAAGCTCTTTGCAACCTTAAAGTACTATTTTAAGGTGAGCTAATATTATTATTGATTATATGCAAATGATCATCATATAATCATTCAGTTGACATTGACGGGACTCATGGTGGGTGTGAGTAGGCTGCAAACATCACAAATATGGAACCTGGAAGGAGAGGTGGAATAAAGACTCTGTCAAGGAAATACATGATTGGAAAAGAAGATGGGCTGATCATGTGGCAAGGGTAATGAATAACTGATGGATGTTCATGTGCTCTGTTGAGTTTGAGATCAAGACAAAGCAAGGGAGATATTCAGTACATAGGGTGAATTCTGGGTAGCTATGCAGAATGATGGGAGCACATAGTCAAGAGTAACCCAGAATGGGCAGGTGTGATGAGTAATAAATAATCTGCATCACTGGAGGAAACATCCTTGTTGATGAGATCCCTGAACCATAGCCTTCCTGAGTTTTTCTGATTGTTAGGTTTGTTGTCCATTTACTTTTGCCACTCTATTACTATTATCATCTCACTATTATTATATTGGGGCAACTAGGTGGCACAGTGGATAGAGTGCCAAGCCTGAAGTCAGGAAGATGAGTCTTCCTGAGTTAAAATCTGACCTCAGACACTTATTGGAGGAGTGACCCTGGGCAAATCACTTAACGTTGCCTTATTTTCTTCATCTGTCAAATGATCTGGAGACAGAAATGGTCAACCACTCCAGTGTCTTTGCCAAGAAAACCCCAAATGGGGTCACAAAGAGTTGGACATGACTGAATGACAACAAATATTTCCATCCTCTAGGTCCCAGTTGGTGAATCTATGGAAATGCCTGCCAGAGGGGGTTGCTCTCCTCCTCCTCTCCACCTTGCCTGAGGACATTTTTCACATCACCCAACCCTCTACCCAGCAGCCCAATGGGAATGCTTCCTCCCTCCCGTCTGGGGTAAAGGGGTGGCTCACATGTGCATGAGAGTTGCAGTTTGGAAACTCAGTCTCTAAAAGGTTTGCCATCACTGCTCTAGGTAATATTGTGTAGATAGTGCTGGGTCTGGAAACAGGAAGACCTGGGTTCAAACATAACTTCAGAGTCTAGTTGTGTGACTCTACACAAGTCTTTCCTTCCTTCCTTCCTTCCTTCCTTCCTTCCTTCCTTCCTTCCTTCCTTCCTTCCTTCCTTCCTTCCTTCCTCTTTTCTTTCTTTCTTTCTTTCTTTCTTTCTTTCTTTCTTTCTTTCTTTCTTTCTTTCTTTCTTTCTTTCTTTCTTTCTTTCTTTCTTTCTTTCTTTCTTTCTTTCTTTCTTTCTTTCTTTCTTTCTTTCTTTCTTTCTTTCTTTCTTTCTTTCTTTCTTTCTTTCTTTCTTTCTTTCTTTCTTTCTTTCTTTCTTTCTTTCTTTCTCTCTTTTTTTTCTCTTTAGCTTAGAATCAATATTGAATATTGGTTCCAAAGCAGAAAAGCAGTAAAGGATAGGTAGCTGGAGTTGTGACTTACCCAAGGTCACACAGCTAGGAAGTCTCTAATGTAAAATTTGAACCCAGCACTTCCAATCTCCAGGCCTGGCTCTCTATCCACTGAGCCATCCAGCTTTTCCTTCTTCTCCTTCAACTGCACATTGCAGTGACTAGTCCTTAGATCTTTCTACTTATACCACCTCAGAGATTACAAGTTTCGAAATCCTGATTTCCAAAGACCATTTACTTTTCCCTTCACTTTTCCTATTCCTTTATTCACTTTCACTGACAACTACCTTAGAATACCAGTGAGCATTCTCACCATTTGCCAAACATTCACCCTATACATCCTCATTCCTTCCTATTGGCTCCATTCCATCTGCCTGAAAACATGACAAATTTCCTAAATCCTAAAAAAGGCTTTTCCTTAACCATTCCTAAGTACTCCCATCCCCTTCACATTTTGAAAACATTTCCTATAATTAGTGCTTTTCCATTATCCTTATCCACTGTCTCCTTAGCCTTTGCAATCTCATCTCTATTTCCCCCAAATCTACTGAAATTGCTCTTTCACGTCTACTCAATAAATCCAGTGGCCTTTTTCTGGTCCTTATACCCCCTGACATCTTCACAATATTTGGTATTGTGGATCATTTTCTTACTGGTTAGTTATTCTCAGAATCACAAAATCAGAAGGAATCTAAGATTTATTAGTCCAACACACGCTGGAAAAATATCTACAATGTTTCTAAATAGGTGTCATTAAATTTTTGCTTGAAAACATTTGATAGGGAGGAACATAACATATCCAGAAGCATCTTAGTTCACTTTGGGAGAGCTCTAATTGCTAGGAGTTTTTGCTTACAAAAATTTTAAATTTCTGTATAGCTATCACCCATTGCTCCTGGTTCTACCCTCTGGAGCCAAGCAGAATAAGTCTATTCTCTTTTCCAGGTAATCTTTTGGTTACTGGAAGACAACTGTCATGTTCCCAATACGTCTTCTCTTTTCTAGGCTTTCAACTATTCTTTCCACCAATCCTCATATGGAATGAACTCAAAAATCCCTTAGTCATCCTGGCTGCCTTTTGCTAGAACTTTTCAATGGCTGTCATAAAATTTGATAATCAGAACTGAACACAATACTCCAGATGTGTCCTGAGCAAGGCAGAGCACAATGATATTATCACTTTCCTATTCCTGGACACTATTCCTTTCTCAATGCAGCAGAAAATAGAATCATCTTTCCTGGTGGCTCTTATCAACCTGCTGATTCATCTTGATTTTGAAGTTCATTAAAACTTCTTAATCTTTTTCAGACTAATTGTTGTTTAGTCATCCTTTCCCCTAGCTCAGATTTCTGAAGTTGATTTTTTGAGCCCTGTTTTAAGTCTTTACATTTGTCCCAATGACATTGAATCACATTAGATTTGTTGCAGAATTCTAGTTTGTAAAGATCATTCTGAACACTGGTTATTATCTGGTGTGTTAGCTATTCCTTCCAGCTTCTTGTCATCTGTAAATGTAAAGCCATCTATTCAGTGTCTGATACCATCTATGCTTTTGTCCAAGTCATTAACAAAAATTAACATAATAATAATAATAGCCTAGGGCCAAGCTGAGATTGCTGGGCCACTCCACAGGAAATTTCCTTCCAAGCTGTCATCAAATCTTCTACTCTTTGGGTCCAGTCATTCAACCACTTCCAAACTGATTTAATTGCATTACTGTCTGCTCCACACCTCCACACCTCTGCAGCTTTCCCACAAGAATAGCATGAGAGACTGTCAAATGTTTTGCTAAAACCTTGTTAAACTATATCTATATTTTCCTGTTTTATCAGTTTACGAACCTCATCAAAAAAGGAAATAGGAATATTACCTGCTCTTGAGAAAGACATTCTGTCTTTTGTGATCATGCCTTTCTTTTTGAGATATTCACTAACTTTACAGGACAAATTCCTAGGAAAAAAGCCATATATCCTTATTGTCTGACTTCCTCTTGTTTACTTCTTAATGCCTTATAGTCTATCTACCTGCCCTGCCACTTAGCTGTAAGTACTCTCTCCAGGGTTTACAGTGATCTTTAATTGTTAAATCCCATGGCCTTTTTTTTTTCAGTCCTCATCCTTCTTGGCCTTTCTATAGCTTTTAACACTGCCTACTCCCCCATTCTCTTGAATTCTTTCTCCTTAGGATCTGGTTCTCCTACCTGTGTGACCATTCTTTCTCAGTGTTCTTTACTCTGCTATCATCCCTGTCCTAACCTAACATCATGGATGTCCCCCAAGGTCCTTTTCTCTCTTTTTATACTTTCTTGATAATCTCCACTGGTTATTGATAATCTCTATGCTATATAAATGTCTCCTAAATCTATATTTTCAACCTCTTCTCTTTCCATAACTCCATTCCCAAAGCACCAAATGACTGCTGGGAATTTTCCCTTGGATTCCTATAGATTTCTCAAAAGTAGATGTTCAAATTGGAACTCATTGGCTTCTCTTTCCTGAACTCCATTCCCATATCACCAAATGATTGCTGGGAATTTTTCCCTGGATTCCTACAGGTTTCCCAAAAGTGGATATCCAAAATGGAACTCATTGACTTCTTCTACAACCCCCCTCTCCCATTCTCCAAACTCACTTCTTTCTGTTGAGGATTTCAGTATTATTCACATTCACCACTTCAGAGTCATCCTCAACCCTTCACTTCTCATAACACCCTTACTCCATCTAATTAATTGCCAAGCTAATCAATTTGTGTTTTTACTTCTATAACCTCCCCCCCCCCCCTCTCTCCTTTCATCTTAGAATCAACGCTGTGGATTCATTCCAAGGCAGAAGAGTAGTAAGGGGGTTAAATGACTTGGCCTGAGTCACACAGCTAGGAAGTGTGTGAGGCCAGATTTGAACCCACAACTTCTTGTCTCTAGTCCTGGCTCTCAATCTCCTGAGCCACCTGACTACCCCTCCATAGCCTCTCTTCCAACTATCCACTTTTCTCTACTTACACAGTCATCAAACCTTCAAATCCTTTCTAGATTATAGCAGTCATCTACTCTGGTTCTTGGATTCCCTGATTCCTGTATCCTTTCTTCAGTCTATCCTCTGTCAAAATGATACCAAATGTCATATGTTACTGAAATGGTAACAATGCAGCTCTCTGTAGCTTCTAGGACAAAATACAAACTCAACAGGGCACTGGAAGTCCTTTGTGGATTAACTCCAGCCTCCTTTTTAGTACCTGTCTTACATGACCAACCTTGCCTCTTGCCTCCCAAACACTCTAGGTTTATATAAACTGGCATACTTGCTCTGAGGCTTACCAGTTCCATTCTGTACCATCATATATGCATGTGTATATGTATACACACATGTATTCTAGAAAAGTATAATATGCATGTATTTATAGCAACACACACATGTACCACACAGTGTATATTTAGATATGCATACATGCATAACACACATGTAGATATGTATATGTATAAAGTCGTGGAGATGTAGGAGAGGTATCACTGAGTTTAATAAAGGAAAATATTCTGACATATATATGTGTGTGTGTGTATATATATAGTGTACATGTAGATACACATGTAGATTTTGGTCACATATATGTCTACATGTGGGAGTATGCACACATAAATAGATATATACATAAGTACCCACAGACATACATATCAGGACATTTATATAATACACTCACCATGATAATAAATGTATAACCCAGTGGAATGACTTGTCAGCTCCAGGAAGGGGAAGGGAAGAGGGGAGGGAGAGAACACGAATCATGGAATCATGGAAAAAATAATAATATATACTCACCCCCCACATACACATGTGTATATGTGTATTCAGACATTTATAGACATAGATACCAACACACATACGTATCAGGGCATTTTTCTCTTGTTGAAATCTATGGTACCTCCCCTCCTCTCCATGATGGTTCAACATCACCAGCAATCAATGTTTTCGGTATCCTTGGTTAGTTGGGTTATATAGCTCATTTGGGCTGCATAATTTTAAGGGTAGCCGGACCCTCTCTTACTACCTCCCATTTTACCTGGTGTCAGCTTCCTTAGAGCCATTTTTGTTCTGTCCTTTTTCTGTCCAAAGATCATTGTCTGTGGTGGAGAGAGCAAAGGTAGATACCATCTTTGTTCAGATTTTTCCCCAATTCTCTGACATTGAACTTGACTTCTCTTTGGTTCCACCTGAGAGTAATAGATTTGGTGTTAGAGGATCCATGTGACCTTGGACGAGATATTTAATCTCTCTGAGACCCTGTTTCTGCTCTGGGAAATGAGAGAACGGGACACCATGGCCAGTCAGGATTCTTCTAGGTCTAAACTAATGATCCTGTGACCTTCATTTCCGAGTGCTTATATTTGCACCTGGATTTCTCACCATCACCTCAAATTTGACATCCCAAACTGAGCTCTTCATCTTCCCCTCAAATCGACTCTTTCTGACCATCATTTTGGACCACATTTATTAAGAAAATCCTTGCTCACATTCAAACATCTTGCTTGGGAGAGCAGCGTATGTGAAAACCTTAACACCCTCTAGCAGTTGATCATGGATCATCAGACTGTCTCTTGACACATAGTAATGTAGGGAATGAGAGTGAGGGAATGGGACTTCTCTCCATCCTCCCAAAGCTCCAAGTCCTTCAGAGGTGAGGATATTCCCCTGGAAGTGGATAGGACCCAGGCTCAGTGCTACATTGGATATGTTCTACCTAGAACATGCATGAGTTACTTAACTTCTCAGTTGCCTCTATTTCTTCATTTGTAAAATAGGGATAATCATACTTGTAATATTTGTAATATCTGCCCTACAGGGTTATTGTGAGACTCAAATGAGATCATGTTCTTTAGGAAACATTAAAACACAAAGTAATTGTCAGTTGTCAGCCTGCATGTGTGTGTGTGAGATGGATTGCAGAGTAGGTTTAATTTAGAGTTCGTAGGGACCTTAGTGATCATCTCAGGACCACCTCTGTTTTGGGAAGGTCTATAGCAGAGGTGCCAAACAAGGCCAGCTTGCAACACTCCTGAGGGTATCACAAACCACATTAAAAAGTGAGTAGAGTGAGGGACAGCTAGGTGACTCTGGATTGGGAGCCAGGCTCAGAGATGGGAAATTCTGGGTTCAACTCCAGCCTTAGACATTTCCTTCCTCTGTGACCCTGGGCAAGTCACTTAAACCCCATTGCCTAGCTCTTACTGTTCTGCCTTGGAACCAATACACAGTTTTATTGAGTCTAAGATGTAAGGTAAGAGTTTAAAAAAGAGAGAGAGAAAAGAGAAAAAAAGAAATTGAGAAATATTGAACAAAACAAGAACATTAGAATATAGATAATGTTAATATGTATTTTCTGTCAATATGTGGCCAGCAGGGATCCTTATATTTGGTTTAGTGGTCCCCATTACTCTTTGATATAATATCTATACTTCACCTCAATCATGCCAGGACTCTCTCTCCAAACTGTTCTTCCTTGAATTATTCCCTGTGTAGGTATCCCTCCTTTTCCTCCTACCCCATTTTTAATAGCCCTAATATGTTATCTTTTCCTGCTAGAATATGAAGCTTCTTGGGGTCAGGGACTGTTTTACCTGCTTATTATTTGTATCTCCCAGTGCCTGGCACTTAATAAATGTTTCTTCTTTCTACTTATCTTTCCAACCATCCATTCATCCATCCATGATTCTCTCCCACCATCCTTCTCTTCCTGTCTGTCTTTCTGTCTCTCTTCTCCTCCATCTAGTTCCAGCTGTTATTTTAGAGATGTAAATGACTTATTCCAGGTTGCATAGGCAGAAGAATTCAAAAGCAAGTCCTGTGATTTCACACTCATTGCTCTTTCTACTCTATCACACAATCAAATCGCTTGCCCATGGCCACATAACTAATAAATGTCAAAGATGGAATTTGAACCCAGTTCTCTTCTGACTCCAAGCCAACTGTAAAGGTCAGGAGGGGAGAGGGACAAGAGTTCCAGGTCAGAAGAGTGAAAGGGAATCCAAACATCTGTGGCAAGTAACAAGGGTCTTCACATTGGGGCACTTTTCTCTTGCTGTCACTTTCTTTTCAGGTCCACCAAGGAGAGGCGTGGGCTGACAAGGCTGGGGAAGGCTCTCTTTGTGCAGAGCCACCAGGGACCCAACCTTCTGGGCCCAGTGGTTCTTCTGCAGGAATTCTCTGCCTGTGTTTTCCAAACCATTTGCCTGGGAGCCAACAGTGGACCTATTTGGGAAAGTGGCCTAACAAGATAGGACAGGAACTGGCAACCCAGGGATTTATGTGGTGTGGGAATGGCTCACATTTCCGTCACTGTTTACACGGCAGTATTTTTAAAAAAGAAATAAATGCTAGTGAAAACCACAGCTGTGAATTACTTATAAGGGGCTATGAAAGGGGGTGGGGAGGTAGGAGTATTCCCTATAGAGTAGAGTTCCCTTTTCACCAATCTGAATGCCTCCCCTCAAATTCCCCCCTTTGCCCCTTCTGGGTGGCCGCCCCAGATTTTGTCATTGTCAGCCTTTGGTCCTGGGTGGGTGGGTGGGGCATAAAAGGGAAGGGGAGAGAGAGAGTACCTGAGGGCATTGCTTAGGAGGACCAGTATTACGTAAGAGAGGGCAATGAGCCTTTGGGACAATTAGGTGGGACTTAGTGGAGAATAATGGGAGACGAGATATGAGGAACTATGATGACACTAATTTGCCATTGCCTACCATTTGTAAGATTAAAATTAATATTCAATAACTCCAAGTATTATATTTTATAAGATTTATTAATAATCACTTGAAGTAGAAAAAATACAAGAACAAAAGTAAAAACCTGAGTAAAGAAAGCTTTCCCAGCTGTGTTTGTGAGAAAAGAGAGAGCGAGGGCGGACCTACACAAAACTTATACCCTCCCTATGTATCCTCCCTATGTTAGCCCGGAATGTAAGAAGGAACATGGGAAGCTGGGAAAGAAAGTTCTGGGGTTCAAATCCTAATTATACACACTACTAGGTCTACATCCCAAAGAGATTTACAAAAGAAAAGGAAGAAAAGGACCTCTATATACAAAAATATTTATAGTTGTTCTTTTTGTGGTAGGAAAGAATTTAAAATTGAGGGGATGCCCATCAGTCCAGGAATGACTGATCAGGTTGTGGCATAATGTAAACTCCCTGAGGGAAGGGATGGTTTAATGTTTGACTTTGTATCTTCAGAGTCTAGTACAGTGCCTGGAACATAACAGGCACTTATTAAGTCCTTCTTTGATTGATTGCTAGGCATCAAATGGTAGCACATTAAACCTAGAGGAACCTTTAGAGATCACTTAGTTTGCACCTTTCATTTTTTTAGTGGGAGAAACTAAAGCCTTAAGATTAATTTGTTCATTCATTCATTCAAATTCGGCAACTATTTAGTTAAGATATGTAATTTTGGTTCTAGAGTCAGAAGGCCAGGATGCAAATCCTATCTCTCTTACTTATAACTTGTATCATCTAGGACAAATCTCTTTAGCTCCTTGGACTTCAATTTCTTCATCTGTAAAATGGGAGGTTTGGACCAGAATGGTCTGTTAGGTCCCTTATAGCTCTATGATCTAATGATCTGATGTTCCCTCTGAGAGAGTCTGAACTCTCCCGCCTCATTGTTGCATGATGGTAACTCTTTGGAATCATGTTAGTTGAATGTAAGTAGAAGTAAAAAGACCTATGGCTCTGTGGTTCCATAGCTCTCCAGGAGCATCTGCTACATCCGATGAGACATACCTGTAAGAGGCTTCTTAGGAAAGATAGAAAGGGCTATCCTTGACCCCCTAGAGCAGGGTTCTGAACCTTTCTTGAGTCCTGGGCCCTCTTGGCCATTTAGAGAAGCCTATGAATCACTACTTAGAATAATGTTTATTGCTGACATTTGTGATGGAAGGAAATGCTAAATTTCAGCTTGAGGTTAGTGAAAATAAAACAGTAATGCTTTTTCCTATTCAAATTCTTGGACCTCAGATTAAGAACAAATATTTGCATGGGACAGTAAGGTGGTAAGGTGGTTAGGGTGCCAGTCCTGGAGTTGGGAGGACTTGGGTTCAAATGTGACCTCAGACGCTTCCTAGCTCTGTGATTCTGGGCAAATCTGTTAACTCCAATTGCCTAGACCTTGTTCTTCAGTCTTAAAGTTATTACTATAACAGAAAAACAAAATAAATTTAAAAACAGAATAGAACTGACCCTTACTCTAGAGCAGTGTCTCTCAGATTTTTTGGTCTCAGGACTCCTTTTATATTCTCAGAAATTGAGGAACCCTAAGAGAGTTATTGTTTATGTGGATTACATCTATGGAAATTTACTAATTATGAATTAAAATTATATTATTAAATTAATATAATTTATATGATTATCAAATTAAAATATCTTAGTGTTATTATGAAGATAGTTCTGTCCTTGTGGACCACCTCCCCGTCTGAAAGGGTATTAGGGATTTCAAAATTGACAATATAGGTTATGCTTTTGATTTTCAGATATAAAGAATTACTCTCAAATACACAATTTACATAAAATATTTGAAATTCTATCTCCAAAATATTAGGGATCCCCCATAGTTCTGAAGAGCTAACCCTGAGCAGTAGGAACCACATACTGGGAAAGTGCTTGGGGGAGGCAGCTAGGTTGCTCAGTGGTTAGAGAGCCACACTTGGGGAAGGAAAGACCTGGGCTCAGATCTGATCTCAGACACTTCCTACTTGTGAGACCCTAGGCAAGTTCACATAACACCATTTGCCAACCCTTTACTGCTCTTCTGGCTTAGAATCAATACTATTAACTCTTAAAAAATTTTTTTTCTTTATTTTATTTTTATAATGAATTTCCACATAAGTTTTCCAAAGTTATATGATCCATATTGTCTCCCTCCTTTCTTCACTCTTCCCTCCTGGACTTGACAAGCAATTCAATACTATCGATTCTATGACTGAAGGGAAGGTTTAATTTTTCTTTAAATGCTTTGGGGCAGTGACATCATAACTCTCTAGGATCATTTAGCAGACCAGTGACAGGGCCAACTCCTCTGATAAAGAGGCCGGCAGAAAATCTTCCACAGGGACAGTTGGAAGTGGTGTCCGTTAGAGAGAGAGAGAGAGAGAGAGAGAGAGAGAGAGAGAGAGAGAGAGAGAGAGAGAGAGAGAGAGAGAGAGAGGAGAGCCTCAGGGGCAGTTAAAAATGCTGCTGCTACTGCCCTTCCCACTGTGTTTATGACTTTGAAAATGCTGCAGCTTTTTAAAAAGTGTGTTAATTTCTTAGAGTTCTGCCCCAGCAATTCCCAGGGTTTCTTTTTCTTTAATTGAATAAATAAATAATACATGAGGCCTACTGGCCAAGGAGAAAATTCAGGTGCTGAGCTTCCTGTAAAGGCAGCCATTGGGGATGAAGGGAAGATGCCATTCTAACTCCCAGGAAAAGGAGGAAAACTTGAGAAATCAGCTGAGGGTTTACTGGTTACCTAGCTGGGGCATTGTGGCATAGGCACACACAGACACAAAAACTCTTTAAGCCATTGATATGTGAATGAACAACTGGGCACAGATTTAGAGTTGGACAGGGACCATAGAGGTCAGGCAAATGCACACACAGGTCTGGACAGAAAGCCCGGCATCAAGGATATTAATTAGCATGTAGATATACACAGAGATCTGGATGCAAATATCCTCATGCACCAAGGCACATCTTGATCATTCTCAGAGACATCAGTAGTAGGGTGTTCAGTGGACTGGGAGTCAGGAGGACCTGGCTTCAAATCTGGCCTCAGACACTTACTGAGTGACCCTGGATAAGTCACTTAACAGCTCCAGTTGCCTTAATCCCCTGGAAAAGGGAATGGTTTGCCATTCCAGTATCTTTGCCAAGAAAATCCCATGGACAAACATTGGCATGCTATGGTCCACAGGGTTCTAGAGTCAGATGCAATGAATGAGGTCAAATCTCATCTCAGATGCTTAATAGCTGAGTGACCCTGGATGAGTCATTTAACAGCTCTGTTTGCCTTATTCCACTGGAGAAGAAAATGGCAAACCATTCTAGTATATTTGCCAAGAAAATCCCATGGACAAGCATTGGTGTGCTATGGCTCACCGGTTTCCAAAGAATTGGACATGACTGAATGAGTTTGAATCTTGCTTCAGACACTTACTAGCTCGGTGATTCTGGGCAAGTCACTCTCTTTCAACCAGTTTTCCTCATCTATAAAATAGGGACACTAATAGCCCGTACCAAGGATCAGATGTGATAAGCTATATGAAGTGCTTTAGAGCCCTCTATAAATGCCAATGCCTGTCCATGGGATTTTCTTGGCAAAGTCACTGGAATGGCAAACCATTCCCTTTTCCAGTGGATTAAGGGAACCAGAGCTGCTTAGTGACTCCTCCAGGGTCACTCAGCTACTAAGGGTCATGCATATACATCCACTTGGAACTCCCTGCAAGGTTCTCCTCATTCCCAGAGACACCAGTACACACACAGACCCCGGCACCTAGAACTAGATTCAGATAATCAGACACACATCAGTGTGCTGGGCCAATCCAGCTATTCATGTCCACACCTGGACGGCCACACATTCTCAGCGACGAGAGCCCCCCAGACACGTGGAAAAACTTGGAGACACCAAGATCTTGGGGGGCACATTCCCATTCCCACGCAGGACTCCCCCCTTCTATTTTTCTTGGAAAGCTAGACTTGTGGCTAATTTCCCTCGGCAGGATTTTTACAGATTCCGCCAGTGTTGGAGCTGGAAGGGTCCAAAGAGACCGTTGAGTTCAAGCCTCTCATTTTTCAGAGCAGGAGACTGAGGCTCAGGGAGGATTGGCTTGACCAAGGTCGGTCAGTTTAATTAGTGGTAGAGCCAAAGTCTTCCAACTCTGTCAGAGGACCTTTTTGTTACGTGGCGCCTCCCTATGTCTCCCTTCCTTCTCCTTGACACGCAACGGGGATCCAGCATTTTAGCACCCAAAGATAATACTGTAGGACCGCTTGAGGCCCTTTAAGGTGCATCTGGCTGCCTTTCCAAAGGGGTTTGCCCTTGGGGCTCCTGAGTCAGCTCCCTCCTCCACTGAATGGGAACTTGTGGAGGAAGCCAGTTTCCATGTTTGAAGCAAATGCTTTCAGGCAGAAATGACTTTAGCATAAGGGGAGCCAGGAGGGCTCAGCACCAGGAGGCACCAGGAGGGACATCCTGTGGTAGGAAGCGGAATTGCGGGACGGGCTCTCCCGTGGGCCCGTGTGGCCTGGAGTGGGGCCAACAGTGAGCCCTCCACCCAGCCCCTCGCTTAGGCTCTAGAAGCTTCTTTCCTTGGAAAGCGGGGGGTTGGGGGTGGGGTGGGGCACCACATTCCAGAGCATGCTGGGGCTCCCCTAGGAGGCAGAGCAAGGCAGGGCAGCATCTGGGAGTCATCTCTGTGCCTCCATTTCCCCCATTAAAAAAAAAAAACAACCAAAAAACCTTACCTTCTGTCTCAAAATCAATACTAAGTATTGATTCCAAGGCAGAAGAAGGGTAAGGACTGGGCAATGGGGGTTAAGTGACTTGCCCAGGGTCACACAGCTAGGAAGTATCTGAGGTCAGATTTCTTTTAATACTAAGTATTGGTTCCAAGGCAGAAGAACAGTAAAGTCTGGGCAAATTGGGGTTAAGTGGCTTGCTAAGATCTTTATTTGAACCCAGGACCTCTTAGCTCAAGGTCTCTCTCTGTCCAATGAGCCATCCCTCCCCATTCTTAAGACAGATACACTTGAACTTTCTTAGGCCAGGCACTGGACCATGGACCAGGCTTATGATAAGCTCCTTCTAGTAAGAACTTGAACCCTGATAAAACTTGAAAGATCATTTGCCTACCACTCTCTTTTTACAGATGGGGAAACTGAAAGAATAAGAGACATGTCCAAAGTTATAGTCAAGGAATCTAAGAGCTAGAACCTGGATCTCCTGACTCTCATTTTAGTGCTTTCTTTATTATAATACACTTCTTTTTAAAATTAATTTTTCAATTATTATTAATGAATTAATAACAATTATTTTTTTCCTCTCACCTCCCCCTCCCTCAGTGAAAAAAAAAAGAAAGAAAAAGAAGTAACTACCCAAAGAACTAATAACTCATAGACATTTACATCTACTTTTCCCTTTTTGTTCTGTGGAGAAGAATAATAGCTCACATTTATATTGTGCTAAACCCTAACAATATACCTGTGACTGAGAGTTAAAAAGAGGAAAAAGGGGGCAGCTGGGTGACTCAGTGGATTCAGAGCCAGGCATAGAGGCAGGAAGTCTTGGGTTTAAATCTGACCTCAGACACTTCCTCGTTGTGTGACCCTGGGCAAGTCACTTCACTCCCATTGCCTAGCTCATTGATTCTAAGATGGAAGGTAAGTGTTTGGGAAAAAAAAGGGGGGGGGGAGGAACTGCTTAAGAAAACTAGCTGATATAGCAATAGTGTATACAATATTTCACATCCATAGTTCTCCACCTCCGCAATGAAAAGAGGATGATACATTTTCTCAACTCTTCTTCTAGATCAAGCTTGAACATCATAATTATGCCAGCGAGTCTATTTCTTTCTTCTTGTTGTTTTGTTTAATGTAACCCTTTATAGAGTCCTAGTCCAAATTTTTATCTTAACTGAACCAGTAAAGTCCCTCCCAGTGTTAAGACTTAATCATTCATCTTTGATGAGGTGTAAATGGATCAATAAGAAGTACTCAGAGGAGGGGAGAGACCCTACTATCCATTCCCTATCAAGGAGTAATCCGTAGTCTTCCCACTATGATATTATTGTTATGTCCATATCTTTTATAGAGACATGGAATCAACCTCTGTAACAAAACCTCAGTTTTCTGCTTTATTTGCTTCAGCTCACACATTCTATCATTTTATATATTTCTGTCATGTCCCCCCACCCCACCCAATTTGGGATTTTCTTGGCAAAGATACTAGAGTAGATTGTCCTTTCTTCTCTGGTTCATTTGACAGATGAGGAAATGGAGGGAAATAGAATTAAGTGATTTGCTCAGGGTTACATAACTATTAAATGTTTGAGACCAGACTTGAGCCCAGGAAAATGAGTCTTCCAGACTCCAGGCCTGGAGCTCTAGCCACTGTGCCACCTAGCTGTCCACCCATTCTATACCAATGTTTAAACACACTCTATTTTTTTCTACACATTAGTACCAATTCTGTTAAGCTCAGCTGTGAGGATGCAAGTGGCAAGCAGCACTTGGGGCTCAGCGAAATCTACTATAATTTCACCTCTTTTACCTCTTTCTTGTTTATTTTTTGGTTTGATTTATCTAAATTTGATAGTGGTTGGTTCAAGTCTCCCACTAATATGGTTTTACTGTCTATTTCCTCCTTCAATTCTCCTAGTTTCTCTATTAAAAATTTGGATGCTATACCATTTGGTGCATACATGTTGATCAGTGATATTTCCTCATTGTCTATACTCCCTTTTAACAGAATATATTTACCTTCCCTATCCCTTTTGATCAGGTCTATTTTTGCGTTGGCTTTGTCAGATATCATGATCTATCTTCTTTCTATCAGTTGAGGCCCAAAAGGTCTTACTCCAACCTTTAATTCTAACTTTGTGAGTGTCAACCCGCCTCATATGTGTTTCTTGAAGACAACAAATGATAGGGTTTTGGGTTCTAATCCAATCTGCTATTTGTCTACATTTTATGGGTGAATTCATCCCATTCACGTTCAAAGTTATGATTGTCATTTGTGGATTTGCTGGCATTTTGATATCTTCCCCTAGTTCTGACCTTTATTCTTTAGCTATCTCCATTTGAACCAGTGATTTACTTTAGGTCAGTCCCCCTAGTTCCCTCCCTTGAGATGCTTCCCTTTCTAGCCCTTCCCTTTTTATACTCCCTCCCCCCTTCCCCTCCTTAATTTTCCTTTCTTTCTTGCCCTGTTGGATAAGATAGAATTCAGGATCCCACTGGATCTAGATGTTCTTCCCTCTCAGATTTGATTTCACTGAGAGTAAGGTTTAAGTAATTCCACTTCACACTCTCTTCCACTCCTTCTCATATGAGAGTTTTTCCCCTCCCCTTCCCATGTGTATCTTTATATGGGAAAGATTATTCTATTAAGTCCCTCCCTATTTCTTGAAGTAAATCTTAGTGTTATCGACGGTTCCCCCCCCCTCCCCTTTCCTTTCTTTGCCCCCACTTTCCCCAAATCTTCTTAATGCCCCAATCTTTCCCTATGCATGTTTTTCTAACTACTCTTATGATGCTACAATTTTTGAGAGTCACACAAAACATTTTCCCCACATATTAATATATATAATTTTATGTAAATGTAGTCCTTATAGAAGAGAGTTTGACTTAAAGAAAAAGATAAGATTTGTCTCCTTTTCCCTTTCTTTCATATTTACCTTTTCATGTTTCTCTTGCTTTCTGTGCTTGGATATCAAATTTTCCACTAAGTTCTGGTCTTTTCTTAGCAAATGCTTGGAAATCTTCTATTTTGTTGAATGCCCATACTTTCCCCTGGAAGTATATAATCAGTTTTGCTGGGTAGTTGATTCTTGGTTGGAGACCCAGCTCTCTTGCCTTTCTAAATATCGTGCTCCATGCTTTGCAGTCTCTTAGTGTGTTAGCCGCTAAGTCATGTGTGATCCTTATGGGAGCCCCCCTATATCTGAAGCTCCTCTTCTTGGCTTCTTGTAGGATTTTCTCCTTTTCTTGGAAGCTCTTGAATTTGGCAATTACATTCCTAGGGGGTTGTCTTTTGGGGATTTAGTATAGAGGGCATTCTATGAACCCTTTCTATTTCTATTTTGCCCCCTTGCTCCAGAACGTGTGGGCAATTTTCTTTTATAATCTCCTGTAGAATAATATCGAGTTTATTGTTTATCTCTGGTTTTTCTGGGAGACTGATAATTTGGAGGTTGTCTCTTCTCCCTCTGTTTTCCAAATCTGTGACCTTCTCAGTGAGATATTTTATGTTTTCTTCTAATTCATTAATTTTTTGGCTTTGCTTTATTGATTCTTGCTGTTTTATGATCTCACTTTCTTCGAGATGCTTAATTCTGGTCGTTAGGGACTGGTTTTGCTTTTCAGCTTTGTCTGCCCTTCTATCGGATGCTCCCAGCTCTTTTTCCAATTGAGCAGTCTTATCTGTCAGACTGCTGATCTCTTTCTCCCATTTTTCTTTCCAGGTTTCCATCTTTTGGGTAAGTTCCAGTTTGAGATCTTCCAGAGCTTGTTGATAATTTCCATTTTGGGAGGCATGTTCTGATTTTTTTTTTATTTCCTCCTCATTCTCTTCTTTTCCTTGGCTACTTCCACCATAAAAGTTTTCAATAGTCATCTTTTTCCTTTTCTTCCTGGAGGCTTGATTTTGGGCCATGTGAGGCATCCCTTTGGTGGTTTTATTCTCCTTTCCTTTTTGGTCTGGGGTCTGGGTGATATGGGTGATATGATATTCTGTGAATATCTGTGAATTCTGTGAATTTAGGTTGCCTCAGACTAGTTCTTCCCAGCCTCTGAGGTTTCTTAGAGTGCTGGGGCCCTGATCACAGCCAAACTGCCCAGGTGTTCAGCTCCGCCCAGATAATCAGTGCGTGGTCCGCCCCTGGTGTTTAGCTCTGCCCAGATGCTCAGCGCAACCGCCCTGAGTACAGCTCCCTGGGTCCCCTGTGATCAGTGCAGGATTCTCCCATGAAACCGCCCTGAGATGTTTTTTTCTTGGCAGTCCCCAGATCCCAAGGACCCTGGAGTGCCCCTCCCCCCCCCAAGACAGAGACGTTCCCCACTCACTCGCTGTCCCAGTGAGCGCTTCGGTAGCTCACTCTGGTTTGGTGGGGGAGGTGTGTGTGTGTGGGAAGGGCGACTCAGTTCACGTTTCTGTGCAAGCTTTACCTCCTTCTTATTATAGTGTGGAAATGTTCAAACCCCACGTACCTTCACCTCTGTGGGGTACTGGGGAGTACTGGGGAGTCCTTCTGTTCCTCCAAAGGTGATTTTTATGCTCCTTTGATGTAGTCTATTTCATTTGGTGCCGGGGAGAGGAAGCGTGTGGCATCTAGATTGCAGCCATGATTACCCGGAAGTCTGAAACCTACTATAATTTAAAATGATTCTGATGGGGTCTTTGTTCAGTCATTTTTCAGTCATATCTGATTCTTTAAATCTCATTTGGGGTTTTCTTGGCAAAGATACTGGAGTGGTTTGCCATCTTCTTCTCCAGTTCATTTTACAGATGAGGAAACCGAGGCAAACAAGATTAAGTGATTTGTCCAGAGTCAAACAGCTAGGAAGTGCCCAAGGTCAGATTTGAACTCAGGTTACCCAGCATTTAATCTATTGAATCACCTAGGAACTGCAGGTGCGATAGTCAATAATTGACTTAATCACTGTGCAAATGGCAACGAAGGTGGATGCTCTCAGGCACAAGTAGCCATCTGGAGGGGAAGGGCTTCTCTGAGGAATTTATAAGAGATTCTCTGTCCCCTGAGAGCTCCTCAATCCTGAGAGATCAATTATGGGAGTTGTTGCCATCTGGAGTCACTGAATGGGCTTGGGAAGGCTCTATATGTACATTTGTGCTTTAGTAAAAGTAACAACTCCTAATATTCTATTTGTTCCAGATCATATCAAATTTGGGCAAGACAAATTGGTGTAGCGGATAGGATATAGCACAATGACCTTGTAGCTCAGAAAGGGCTGTCGTTCAGTCTTTTGAGTCTTGTCTAACTCTGTGATTCCATTTTGTGGTTTTCTTGGCAGAGATACTGGAATAGTTGGCCATTTTCTTCTCCAGCTTGTTGTTAATGGACTTATCCAGGGTCACACAGCTAGTAAGTATCTGAGGCCAAATGTGAACTTATGAAGATGAGTCTTCCTGATTCCAAACCCAGTGATCTCTCCACTGAGCTCTACCTAGCTGCCTGAAAGAGCAATAGTTAGAAATAAGAATTCCTGCTAAAAAGTTGAAGAATGTCTTTTCCAGTTTTTAACAATTCAAAGTGATTCAAAGGGACAAAGATAATGAAAAATGTGAGACTTGAACATAAAACACTTTTAACTGAATCCCACGTAGACACTATTTACTGAAGGCAAAAAGTGTATCAGTACTTTGTTTCCCATTTACTCCTTTGCACATATTTTGTGATTATTGGAAAAATGTATATTGACCAATTATGGTTTGGCTTACAGATAAGGTTTTAATCAATGTATTGGGCAGCCAAACTGAGCAGGAAAGTGACTACTCAAACACAGATGCCATGTCCATCAGTGAATATATATGGGGATAATCCTTTAGAAAAAGAAAGGATGAATGAGGCAGCTGGGTAGCTCAGTGGCTTGAGTGCCAGGCCCAGAGATGGGAGTTCCTGGGGTCAAATCTGGTCTCCGATACTTCCTAGCTATGTGACCCTGGGCAAGTCACTTCATCCCCATTGCCTAGCCCTTACTTCTCTTCTGCCATGGAACTAATACATAGTATTGATTCTAAGGTGGAAGGTAAGGGTTTAAAAAAAAAGTTACCATGGCCATGTGGCAACAATGTGTATGTGTTCCTTAAATCTGTGTGCTATGCTATTTGAATTTTGCATACACTCTCCCTGACGGATACTCTGTCCATTGGTAGCAGAGTACACTCTAGGTTTATGAGCGGAATGTCGTTCAATGATTGTTTTTGGTTTGCTTTTTATGTCAATTCTTTTGTTAAGACTCAATTAAATCAGCTGGCTAATTTGTTACTGGGTGGCACTAATGGGGGTTTAGGAGCTCCAATAATAAGAGTGTAACCATCTGCCATGGTTCCTTCTAGAACCCTGAGCACAGTAGCAGCCGTCACCCCCTCTGGAGAGCCGTAACCATAGGGAAACAGAGAAAGAGAAGAGGGCTGGGAAGGAGAGAGGGAAGAGGAGGATGTAAGAAGACGAGGTGACTAGTTTTTTAATCAAAGCAGTTAACCCAGAAACTCAGTTAACCTCAGGCATCCATGCCAGCACCAGTGTGGGACGGCAGTACAGGCAGGAGCATCATAGGCTTTTGCTTAATGTAAACTGGATCGGATAAAGAAAGACGTCTCCACTTAAATACCAGCATGCTGTCCTGGGGATAGATAAAGCCAGTGAAATCTGGTGAGAATATTCCAAGGTGGAGGATGGGAGAAGAGGGACTGCGGAGGAACATCTGCTTTGGGGAGGGGAAACTGAACACCAAGGGGGCAGCGATTTCTGGTCATACGGGTGCCGGCTCCCAGAACCTAGCTACCAGGTGTACTGGCCCTCGCCAGGTCACCAGGAATCAGCGTTCAAGGAGTGGAGAGCGTTGAGGGATACCTGACTTAATCACTGTGAAACTGGCAGCCCAGGAGGATGATCTGGGCACAGGTAAATGAGCAACCACCTGGAGGGCAGGAGCTTCTCCGAGGAGCCTCTAGGGAGGGGACGCTCTCATTGCTACTGAGTCCTGACAGAACAACCCTGCAGGATGCCTCCACCTGGCATTAGATGACAGAACCAAACTCAACATGCATTTTTGTCTTCAAAAAGTAACTGATTTAAATCAGAGATAGCTCTGAGTGGTCCACCCGGGATAAAGAAGATTGAACTCAGACCAGTTGAAAAGGAATGGTAGCTTCACTGGGTAGAGAAGGAGAAGGGATATATTATATAACATAGGATATATTATTAATAATAATCTATATTAATATAATAATAAAGATCCTATCTTCTATCTTAGACTCAATACTGTGTATTGGTTCCAAGGTAGAAGAGTGATAAGGGTTAGCAATGGGGGTTAAATGACTTGTTCAGTGTCACACAGTAAGGAAGTGGCTGAGGTCAGATTTGAACCCAGGACCTCCCATATCTTGGTCTGGCTCTCTATCTACTGCACCACCTACCTGCCCCCCTTTTAAATATTATCTGCTCCATAAGAAGACTAGGCAATGAATGTTTTAGCAAAAGCAATTAACCCAGACTCTAACTCCTCAGGCATCCATGTCAGCACCAGTGTGGGACCTGTTAAAGATTGAGGGTATACCCTAGGGTATTTTAAAAATATGATATAAAAACAAAAAGTGCAGGAGGAGTCAGATGATCTTTCAGAAAGAAATCCAGAGAGAATTCATCATAGACCAAATCTTGGTCCCTGGAAGGTGATAAAGCTTGTCCTCTTATAAAGGAATTTTCTGTTCATCCTCACCCTCAACCATTTCTCCCTTAGTCAAGAGCCTCTTGACCTGAGAGATGATGAGAAGAGAAGTCCACGTCCAGTTGGTGAGAACTTCTGAAAGTCCAGCTTTCCACAGGAGTGGTGAGTTTCCAGGCCATCTCAGTGTGGACGCCAATGCCTAGGAATCGACTCTCTCCTTGGCCCCTTCTCTCAGAACCCTTTCAGAGTCATCTCCTTTGCCACCTTCTATGTAAATCCTTTCCTGATATCCCAATTGCTAGTGAATTCCCTTCCTCCAACACTCTGTATTAGTTTTTAATATATAAATATTTATGAATTCCAGTGACAAACATGTTATTTCTGGATTATTTTCTGGATAGGGCCTTTTCCTTTTGTGTTTCGGGAAGCTAAATGGTCCAATGGATAGAGAGGTAGGCTTGCATTCAGGAAAACTCCTTTTCCTGAGTTCAAGGTTGGCCTCAGATACTTACTAGCTGTGTCACCTTACACAAGTCACTTTGATGTGGGTGGCCATGCAGATGGGTTGCCGTGAGGATGTAGGTGGGGAGGTTCTGCAGCAAAAGCCAATCATCATGGACGCAATAAACCAGGGACTTTCCAATTTGGGAGCGAGAGAGCGAACAGGTGCAGTCCCCAGAATTCAGGACATCTGGGTTGCTTGAGACCTGTAATCATGAGAAAACTCCTCACACCAATATTTGGATCTGCTCAACATAACCCAGGTCCCTGGGTAAGGGCCTCTAAACAATAAGTACAAGTGGTTCAAGAATCCCAGCCACATGGGCTAGGCTCAAACAAAGCACAGTTTCCACAATTGCTGTAACCGCTCCAAAAATCAAATCCTCGGATAACCAAGCAAGACAAAAAGCAATCTTGAAATCTCCTGGGTCTTTCCATCACTATAGCCACTCCATCTCCTTGGCCTTTCTGTCTCCATGGCCAGACCAACTCCACCCCTCCCTAAAAACAATAATATTTGCTCAATATGAAGATTGCCCGAGTTAATAATTCTTTGGACAAGAACCTGAACTCTCTGCCCACATCAGCTTCACCCTGTTTGCCTCAGTTTCCTCATCTGTCTAATGAGCTGGAGAAGGAAGTGGTAATCCACTCCAGTATCCTTGCCAAGAAAATCCTAAAAAAGGGGGTCACAAAAAGTTGGACACAACTTGACAACAACAAATCTTGTATTTCTGCCACTGAAACTGTCCTTGTTGTCTTTGTTTATACTAGTTTCAGCTACTCTAGTGGATTTTTTCTTCAAATTGGTTAGGTGTTTATGCAGCAAAAGGGATACTTCACTTTTTAAAAAAAGAAAGGAATAATAACAAATTTAGGACAATTAAATTCAATTGTTGATTATCTAAAACAACTATAACTATTCTCTAGTTAGACCTATTTATAAAAAATTGGCATTGTTTCTGGAACCCAGCTTACATGTTCTGTTGTGCTTCCAAAATGAGCAATAATGATGAATATGAGAGATATTGTGGTACCTTTAACTTCCTTGAAAAAATTGTACAACTTTGAGTTTGCATAGTCTGTATTCAGAAGCATCAAATATGGAGTTATGAACTGATCCAGCCATTCTGGAGAACAATTTGGAACTATGTCCAAAGGGCTATAAAACTGTGTATATTCTTTGACGTAGAAATACCACTATAAGTTCTGGATTCCAGAGAAATTTTTTTAAAAAAGGAAAAGGACATATATGTACAAAAATATTTATAGCTTCTCTTTTGGTGGCAAAGAATTAGAAATTGAGGAGATTTCCAGCAATTGGGGAATGGCTGAACAAGTTGTGTTTTATTATTTTGATGGAATACTATTGTTCTCTAAGAAATGATAAGCAGGATGATTTCAGAAAAGCCTGGGAAGACTTACATGAATTAAGGAGAAGGGAAGTGAATAGAATCAGGAGAATATTATACATGGTAACAGCAATAATGTACAATGCTCGACTGGGAATGATTTGGCTATTCTCAGCAATACAATGATCCAAGACAATTCTGAAGGACTCATATGAAAAATGCTTTCCATTTTCAGAGAAAGAGTTAATGGAGTCTGAATGCGGATTGAAGCATACTTTTTTTTAACTTTGCATATTTTGCTTTTTTTTTTTTTGGTTTGTGTCTTCTTTCAAAACATGACTAATATGGAAATATGTTTGCATGACTGCACATGGGTAACCTTTATCAAATTGTTTGCTTTCTTAATGAGGGGAGAGAGAAGGGAGAGTGGGAGAAAATTTGGAACTCAAAATAGTAAAAATCAGAGATGAAAATTGTTTTTACATGTATTTGGAAAAAATAAAATTTAAATTTAAAGAAGCATCAAGTAGAAATAAAACCCACAATTCATCACTGTCAGGAGCCTACAACAACAGTGATGGTGGCAGATGGCTCCTCCATGGAGATCTGTTGTTCCATGACTAAAATTTGACCTCTTTTGCCGATATCATGTTAAGTAATCCTGCACCATATTCACTGTCAATTGGCTTGAATTCATTGTGTTAATCTCATTTTTGTCATCTGATTCACACTTTGTTTTTGCCACAAAAAAAAAGAGGATTGCATTTGAAAATATTCTGACCATTGCTTTTGTTTCTCTTGTGTCAGTTTAAAATTAAAAGGTGGCACTAGGTGATACCTAAAATCCCTTCAATCACTAAAAGACAGTTTCAAGAATTCTATTTCTAGGTAGAATTAAGACATTGAAATTTAGCAGAGAAATTTAGATTTAATTCTAAGGATGGAGGTGAACCAATGGAAGATTTTGAGCAAGGGAGTGTTGTCCTGAAAGAGTAACCTGAGAGGGTTAGGTAACCCAGTGGATAGAGAACCAGGTCTGGAGTTAGGAGAACCTGGGTTCAAATCTAGTCTCAGATCCTTTCTAGCTATGTGACCCCAGGCAAATCACTTAACCTCTGTTGCCAACTCTTACCACTCTTCTATCTTGGAATTAATACTTAGTATCAATTGGAAGAGAGAAACAAAGGGAAAAGGAAGCAAGCAAGCAAGGAAGGAGTAGAGGGGAGGGAGGGAGGGAAGGAGGAGAGAGAGAGAGAGAGAGAGAGAGAGAGAGAGAGAGAGAGAGAGAGAGAGAGAGAGAGAGAGAGAGAGTGAGAGAAAGCAAGCAAGCAAGCAAGCTGGAGGATGGCTTATTTCATGATAATGATGTGAGCCCCCAGACTTGGTCATGATTTTTTCCCTTGGATAGTGATGAGGCAATCTCTTAGGGGCAGGAGAAAAGTTGAGTGAGTTTCAAACACATGCAGGGAGAATATTTGTATAAAAAGATTTTCCTGGAATGGAAATTTTGGGAATTTGAGTAAGTGGGAAGGAGGAGATTGACTGATTGAGCTTCCGAGTCAGCCAGATGGAGTATGCCTTCAATGCCAGGGAAAGGAGGAATGAGAAATGAGTCAGTGTTGGATGAATTTGGGCCACAGAAGAGAAAAACTTGGAGAAAACCTTTTTTAAAAAGGGAATCAAGTCCCTCAAAGGGAAAAAAAAACATCGATGAGGACAAAAGAAAGAGCACTGAAAGAGATAAATTCACAGGTCAGGAGCGGGATCTATAATCCCCTGTCTTTCTGTCCTCCAGAAATATTAGAATGCTAAAAGCATAGGCTTGGGATTATTTTTCTTGAAAAGCTGAATGATCTTTCAGACAGCTAAGTGAAAGCCAGTGTGGTTAAAGAGTGAAAGGCATTAGATATTGGGCAAAGTGTCAGGAAACATGAACTCACTTTCTGCTGTAATCCCAGGGGGAGAGCAACCTCTGTTCTAAAGCCTTATATTTACAGCAGAACAACAGGGCAAATGAGATTTTGATGAGTCTGGGATGGAGAAGAGATAAATGTGTATAAAAGATTATAGTCTAGAATCCCCTTTATCCCTCCCATTGCCACAAATATCCTAGAGCCCAAGACTTTAATTCTGTTGTCCTGATGCTCAGGTGAAGCATATCTTAGAGGTACCACAAAAATCCACATGTATCATATGAGAAACCCCCATAGGGTTCCCAAAGCTTAAAATATGGGAACCAGAATGCTAAGGGGACTTAGAGATCATGAAGTCCTACCCCGTCTTTTTATAGATGAGTAAAATGAGGCCCAATGAGGGGAAATGATGCATTAGAAGTTAAAGTATTTGGGTTTATATCCCAGCTCTGTCACTCAGTGTCTGTGTGACCTTGGAATCATGCCATTTCTCTAGATCTCAGAAGCCTCATCTGTAAAATGAAGTATTTATAACCATCAACCCCTTCCAGCTCCAAATCCATGATCCTAAGTGACTTTTGTATATTTTCTCCCTTCATTAGCTCATAAGCTCCTTGAAGTCAGGGACTGAATTTATTTTTCTTATTTGTATCTTCAGTGTTTAGCCCAACGTTTGGCACATAGTAGGTACCTAGTAACTGTTTATTGACGTGCCCAAGATCACATCAATAATGAGGGGGCAAAGTCATGATTCAAACTCAGAATATCTGACTCCAGAGCTAGCATTTGAGGAATGACTTGACATTGCCCCTTCCCGCCTGATCTAGTCATCCCTGGTGATACTTTCAAGTCTTCAGAGGGCAGATGTGTGTTTCATGCAGGAAAAGAAAGACAGAAGATTGTTGAGATTGAGGTTGTAAAGTCTCATTTTCTCTTGGTATGCTTTGGTCAAGCCAAATTTGGTTAGCAAGAAGCCCACTGTATACCTTACCATGGATGGGAGTAACTTCTTTTGACTGACTGCTTTTGGCTTTAAAACTGGAGGGACTGAATAGCACTGCTGAGTCTGTACCCCAAAGAGATAATGGACAAAAAGACTTGTACAAAAATATTCATAGCTGCGCTCTTTGTGGTGGCCAAAAACTGGAAAACGAGGGGATGCCCATCAATTGGGGAATGGCTGAGCAAATTGTGGTATATGTTGGTGATGGAATACTATTTTGCTAAAAGGAATGATAAAGTGGAGGAGTTCCATGGAGACTGGAACAACCTCCAGGAAGTGATGCAGAGCGAGAGGAGCAGAACCAGGAGAACATTGTACACAGAGACTAATACACTGTGGTATAATCGAACGTAATGGACTTCTCCATTGGTGGTGGTGTAATGTCCCTGAACAACTTGCAGGGATCCAGGAGAAAAAAACAGTATTCATAAGCAAAGGATAAACTATGGGAGTGGAAACACCGAGGAAAAGCAACTGCCTGAATACAGCGGTTGAGGGGACATGACAGAGGAGAGACTCTAAATGAACACTCTAATGCAAATATTATCAACAAAGCAATGGGTTCAAATCAAGAAAACATGTAATGCCCAGTGGATTTACACGTCGGCTATGGGGGGTTGGGGGGAGGAAAAGAAAATGATGTATGTCCTTAATGAATAATGCTTGGAAATGATCAAATAAAATATATATAAAAAAAAACTGAAGGGACTGAGCCATTCTATCTCTCTCTTTCCATCATCTTTTGGGCTGTTCTCTCTTCAGTGATTCTTATTTGCTATGCTTAACATAGACACTATGAACTAAAACAGTGAGAGGCAAAAGACTCATTTTCCCCTGCTTGTCTTTACCTGAGCTCTGAGAAATGGGTCTCATGCTATTTGTGTCTGTTCTGTGTTGTTTGTTCCCTTAGTTTCAGGTGTGGGAGATGATCCTTCTGTTTGAGAATTGATCATTTTGAGCCATGATAATCCTGGAGCCAAGAATGCAAGTGAGGTGATGTAACCAGACAGCTCAGCAGGGAAGTCTTGAACCATTAGGATGCCTCACACTGGAGCATGAGGGAAAGGTATGGGGTTTGGAACTGGGACTGTGCTCTATGTCTGAGCAAAGCCATGAACCTAACTCCCCTTCCCCTCCCCAGACACTGAGGTGGGATGTAAGGAGCATTCAAAGGACTTTAAGAAAGAAGTCTTTGTTTCTGGGACACCATTATTTGTCATAGTTCTCTCTTTCCTGAGAATCTAGGGACTATTTCTCTTTACCCAGTAGCTGTTCTAGAAAGGAGAATATATGAAACTGGGAGGGATAATGGAGGTAATGACTGGGAGTTAGGAGATATTTAGTACTGACTCTAATGAAAGATCTGTGTGACCTTGAGCAAATTGCTTCTGTTCTCTGGACCTCAGCTTCCTCTTTGACAAAATGAGGGAGGAGGTTGATTTAGATCAGCGGTTCTTAACATGGAGGTCATTGATAGAATGGGTCCCTGAACTAGGATGGGGAAAAATGACATCTTCATTTTAATATAATTAGTTTCCTTTGTAATCATGTGTACTTATTTTATGCATTTAAAAACATTCTTTTGAGAAGGGTTTCATAGGCTTACCTGGACATTCAAAGGGATGTAAGGTACAAAACATTTTTGAAACTCTTGGTCAAGAGAAACTCTAAGGACTCTCTCCAGTTCTACTATATCCTGGTTCAAGTAAAATGCTTGATGTGAGAGGCAGCAATTATAGTAAATAGAGGATTGGCTTTCTGATCAGAAAGACTGAGGTTCAAATTCTTCCAATGTCCAGCACATTGTTCTCTACACCAGAGGTGTCAAACTCATCTTAGTGGGTCAGAAGGGGACTGCAAAACTCTCTAGTGCAGCCCGAATCAGAGGAAAATGTAATTGAAAAATATTTAGCAAATGAAATAAAATATAACATAGATAACATTGTGGTTTTCCCAAGTCAATAAAGAACCTGTAGATATCCATTTCTATTTGAATTTGGCAACCACTGCTGACTGGGTACATACTACATAGGCTATTTTCAGGGACTTCACTTAACTTCTCAGTGCTCCAAGCAACTCCCCAAGACACCAGATTGTAAATGAGCTGCTGACCTGCATCAACTGAGGAAGTTTCTAAGCCAGGGAGCTAGTGCAGAAGAGGTTTCTGGGTTGTACAGGTTCTGATAAACTCTCTGTTGATCAGCTTGGTTTCCACCTGCTTGATTGACTTTATAAGCTCTGAATACTGAGGACGCTGTCCTCAGTGCTGATGCCACATTAGGTAGTCAGGCAGCTAGTTGGCTCATGGGATAGGGTGCCTAGCCTGGAGTCAGGAAGACACCCTCCTGAGTTCAAATATGACTGCAGACACTTACTAGCCATGTGATCCAGGGCAAGTCACTTACCCATGTTTGCCTCAGTTTCCTTATCTGTCAAATGAGTTAGAGAAGGAAATGGTAAACATTCCAGTATCTTGGCCAAGGAAATCCCAGATGAGATCATGAAGAGTTGGATATAACAGAAATGACTGAACAACAACAAACCTGATAGTTCCTCTGAGCATCTGAGTCAATCTAGTGGGGTCTACATCCCAGAGCCAGAGGGCCGAAGTATTTGCCTTAGGTTCAATAAATAGAAGCACAAAGAAGTATAAAACCTATGAGTCTACTCTACTAAGAATACTTAGCAGTGGTTGCCACACTCAGAAAGAAATGGATCCCTACAGGCAGTATAATGACTTAGGAAAACCACAATATTATCTATGTCGTATTTTTACTTAGTTTGCTAAACATTTTCCAGTTACATTTTAATCTTATTCAGGCTGCACTAGAGAGTTTCACAGTCCCCTTCTGGCCTACTAAGATGAGTTTGACACCTCTGGGGTAGAGAATAGAATGCTGGACTTGGAGTAAGGAAAACCTGGTTCAAATTTTGCATTTATCAGTTTCTATCTATATGATGTTGAGTCATTTTTCAGTTGTGTGAGATGAGGAAACTGAGGCAAGCAAGGTTAAGTGACTTGCCCAGAGTCATATAGCTAGTAAGTGTCTGAGGCCAGATTTGAACTCTGGGAGATGAGTCTTCCTGACTTTAGGCCAGGCACTCTATCCACTACTTTTTCAGTCATGATCAATTCTTCATGACCCCATTTGAGGTTTTCTTGGCAAAGATAGTGAAGTTATTTGCCATTTCCTTCTCCAACTCATTTGGCAGATAAGGAAATTGAGGCAAACAGGGTTAAGTGACTTACCCAGGGTTACATGGCCAATGTCTGAGGCTGGATTTGAGCTCATGAAGATGAGTCTATCTGATTCCAAGCCTAATGCTCTAAGCACTGTTCCATCTAGCTGCGCCATCCCCCTCCCACCTCCACACCTGTGTACCTATGAGCAAATTGCTTCAATTCTTCAATCTACTCCAAGTGAGGTCACAAAGAGTTGGACGTGACTGAACAGCAACCACAGCATGAGAACAAACAGGTACATAAGAGACGCATGCCAAGGATGGAAGGTAACCTTAAGAGGGCAAGGCTAGAACGACAGGGAAAACCCTCCTGGAGAAGGTGGCATTTGAGTAAAGAAACAGAGATTCTGAGGGCCAGAGGTGAGGAGAGTGAACAGCATTCTAGGGATGGGAGGGGCAGCTGGTGCAAATGTACTGAGATAGGAAATGGAGGGTTTTGTTTAAGAAATAAGCAATTAGATCAGTTTTGTTGGGTTGGAGAATGCAGGGAAGGGAGCAGGGAGTAAGAAAACTGGAAAACTAGGAAGGAGGCAACTGGGAAGCTCCTTAAATGCCAAACAACACACTTTATTTTTGATCCTGAAGGCAATAGGGAGCTATTGCATTTCATTGCATTAAATTTCTTTTATAGGCTATACAACTCTAGTTCCTTCAACTGATCCTCATATAACGTGTTTGATTCAGGACTCATTAACTTCTGGTTGCCTTCCTCTGGAAACTGGTTTATCAAAATCCTTTTAAATTGTGGTGCTCTGAAATGAACATAATACTCTGGGTATGGTCTGACCAAAGCAGTATATGAAAGGACTCTGATAGTAATCCTTGCAAGCTGTGACTCTCTTAAAGAAGCTAAAGATCAAATTAGTTGTTTGTTTTATTGGTTGCTCCATTGCATAATTGACTGAATTTATCTTGCAGTTGACTAACCCTCAGATCTTTCTCAGACGAGTCATTTTTAGTTTTTAAATCCCTCGCTTTCTGTCTTAGTAACAACTCTAAGACAGAAGGACAAGGGGCCAAGTAACTTGCCCATGTGCACATGGCTAGGAAGTGTCTGGGGCCAGATTTGAATCTAGGTCCTACTGACTTCAGGCTCTTTATCCACTATGCCCTCAGACAAGCCCTGTATAAAGTCTTTCTTGGTCATTCAGTAAGCATCCCCAAAGCAAGAGACTCATCCCCATTATCTCTGAACCCTAGTTCCCTAATAAATGAACAACTACAGAGGCTGCAGACCTCAACATCCAATCATCCAATGATACTCCAGTTTGCCAGTATTCATGAATTCCTCAAATAAAGCTTTCCATGTTTGTTAAGTGGTTCTAATTGGTATAAACTTCTGTCATTATATATATATATATATATATATATATATATATATATATATATACATATATATATACATAAGTATATATATATATTAAGATCTTCAGAGGCAGCTAATAACTCCATAGATAAGAATGATGGGCCTGGAGTCAAGAATGACTCATGCATCCTTAGATAATTACTGGCTGTGTGACCCTAGGCAAGTCACATAATAGCTCTGTTTGCCTCAATCCATTAGAGAAGGAAATGGTAAACAGCTCCCGTGTCAAGAAAACCCCATGGCTAAGCATCCGTGTGCTATGTCCATGGGGTCATGAAGAGCTGGACACTACTAAAAGACTGAACAACAAATTAAGACCTTCTGCATTTCCCTACTAGTGTAAAACTTCTTAGGATAAACATTTATACTTCAGAATCTCAGGAGTTCCTAAATAAATTTCCACAATTATGACCTACATTTAACTCATCTTTGGATTCACATGTATTGGGGCTGAAATCACAGGGGGAAGGGATATTTTCAATGCTAATTTTACCTCACCTAGCTCATTTCCCCTCCAACCCCATTGAAAATGTGAACTTCTAGAGTTTCTTAGGTCTAGATGTTAAGTTCTCCACCATACTGGACAAAACCCAACACTGAATCAGGAAAACATTTAATTAGAGCCAAAACAAATAGTTAAATAACAGGGAAAAAACCATCATACATTATTCATGAGTACCATTTCCTCCCTACTTTCTCCTAGAGTCATTTTGGAAACAATCTTTTAAGACTTACAGCTTTTTTATGGGGGAAGAGTTTGCATAACAGCCTGCTGATAAATGATTAATAACCAGCTCTCTGAAACATATGCACACACACACACACACACACACACACACACACACACACACACACATGCATTTTTTAAAACTCTTACCTTCTGTCTTAGAATCCATACTCTGCATTGGTTCCAAGGCAGAAGAGTGGTAAGGGCTAGGTAATGGGGGTTAAGTGACTTGCCCAGGATCACACAGCCAGGAAGTATCTGAGGCCAGATTTGAACCCAGGATGACCTGTCTCTAGCCTTGCTCTCAATCTACTGAGCCACCCAGCTGCCCCCACACATGTATTAAAAACAAACAAATCCTTACCTTCTACCTTAGTATCAATTCTTTTTTAAAATTTTAAAAATTTTAAACATTATTTTATTTGGTCATCTCCAAACATTATTCACTGGAAACAAAGATCATTTTCTTTTCCTCCCCACCCCCTCTCCCACCACCTTTCCCTCTCTCATAGCCGATGCACGATTCCACTGGTTATCACATGTGTTCTTGACTCGAACCCATTTCCCTGTTGTTGGTATTTGCATTAGAGTGTTCATTTAGAGTCTCTCCTCAGTCATATCCCCTCAACCCCTGTAGTCAAGCAGTTGCTTTTCATTGGTGTTTTTACTCCCACAGTTTATCCTCTGCTTGTGGATAGTATTTTTTAGATCCCTGCAGATTGTTCAGGGACATTGCATTGCCACTAATGGAGAAGTCCATCACCTTCTATTGTACCACAATATATCAGTCTCTGTGTACAATGTTTTCCTGGTTCTGCTCCTTTCGCTCTGCATCACTTCCTGGAGGTTGTTCCAGTCTCCATGGAATTCCTCCAGTTTATTATTCCTTTATGCACAGCAATATTCCATCAGCAACATATACCACAATTTGTTCAGCCATTCCCCAATTGATGGGCATCCCCTCGTTTTCCAATTTTTGGCCACCACAAAGAGTGCAGCTATGAATATTCTTGTACAAGTCTTTTTCCTTATTATCTCTTTGGGGTACATGTGCTATGTACAGTGCTATGACTGGATCAAAGGGCAGACAGTCTTTTATCACTCTTTGGGCATAGTTCCAAATTGCCCTCCAGAATGGCTGGATCAATTCACAATTCACACCAGCAATGAATTAATGTCCCTACTTTGCCACATCCCCTCCAGCATTCATTACTTTCCATAGCTGTCATGTTAGCCAATCTGCTAGGTGTGAGGTGATACCTCAGAGTTGTTTTGATTTGCATCTCTCTGATTATAAGAGATGTAGAGCACTTTTTCATGTGCTTATTAATAGTTTTGATTTCTTTGGCTGAGAACTGCCTGTTCATGTCCCTTGCCCATTTGTCAATTGGAGAATGGCTTGATTTTTTGTACAATTGATTTAGTTCTTTGTAAATTTGAGTAATTAAACCTTTGTCAGAGGTTTTTATGAAGATTGTTTCCCAATTTGTTGCTACCCTTCTGATTTTGGTTACATTGGTTTTGTTTGTACAAAAACTTTTTAATTTGATGTATTCCAGATTATTTATTTTGCATTTTGTAACTCTTTCTAATTCTTGCTTGGTTTTGAAGTCTTTCCCTTCCCAAAGGTCTGACATATATACTATTCTGTGTTCGCCTAATTTTCTTATAGTTTCCTTCTTTATGTTCAAGTCATTCACCCATTTTGAATTTATCTTGGTGTAGGGTGTGAGGTGTTGATCTAAACCTAATCTTTCCCACACTGTCCTCCAATTTTCCCAGCAGTTTTTATGAAATAGTGGATTTTTGTCCCAAAAGCTGGGATCTTTGGGTTTGTCATATACTGTCTTGCTGAGCTTGCTTGCCCCCAGTCTATTCCATTGATCCTCCTTTCTGTCTCTTAGCCAGTACCAAATTGTTTTGATGACCACTGCTTTATAATATAGTCTGAGATCTGGGACTGCAAGACCCCCTTCCTTTGTATTTTTTTTCATTATTTCCCTGGATATCCTTGATCTTTTGTTTTTCCAAATGAACTTTGTTATGGTTTTAAATCAGTAAAAAATTTTTTTGGAAGTTCCATGGGTATGGCACTAGATAGATGAGTTTGGGTAGGATGTTCATTTTTATTATATTGGCTCGTCCTACCCATGAGCAGTTAATGTTCTTCCAATTGTTCAAGTCTAGTTTTAGTTGTGTGGAAAGTGTTTTGTAGTTGTGTTCATATAGATCCTGTGTTTCTCTCGGGAGATAGATTCCTAAGTATTTTATTTTGTCTAAGGTAATTTTGAATGGGATTTCTCTTTCTAGTTCTTGCTGCTGAGCTGTGTTGGAATTATATAGAAATGCTGATGACTTATGTGGGTTTATTTTGTATCCTGCAACTTTGCTAAAGTTGTTGATTATTTCGATTAGCTTTTTGGTTGAATCTCTAGGATTCTTTAAGTAGACCATCATGTCATCTGCAAAGAGTGATAATTTGGTCTCCTCCTTGCCTATTTTAATGCCTTCAATTTCTTTTTCTTCTCTAATTGCTACTGCTAGTGTTTCTAATACAATGTCAAATAATAGAGGTGATAATGGGCATCCTTGTTTCACTCCTGATCTTAATGGGAATGGATTTAGTTTATCCCCATTGCAGATGATATTAGTTGATGGTTTTAGATATATACTGTTTATTATTTTTAGGAACGACCCTTCTATTCCTATGCTTTCTAGTGTTTTTAGTAGGAATGGGTGTTGTATTTTATCAAAGGCTTTTTCTGCATCTATTGAGATAATCATGTGGTTCTTGTTGGTTTGCTTGTTGATGTGGTCAATTATGTGGGTGGTTTTCCTAATATTGAACCAGCCCTGCATCCCTGGTATAAATCCTACTTGATCATGGTGGATGACCCTTCTGATCACTTGCTGGAGTCTTTTTGCTAGTATCCTATTTAAGATTTTTGCATCTATATTCATTAGGGAGATTGGTCTATAATTTTCTTTCTCTGTTTTTGTCTTGCCTGGCTTTGGAATTAGTACCATGTTTGTGTCATAAAAGGAGTTTGGTAGAACTCCCTCTTTGCTTATTATGTCAAATAGTTTGTATAGTATTGGAGTTAGCTGTTCTTTGAATGTTTGATAGAATTCACTGGTGAATCCATCAGGCCCTGGGGATTTTTTCTTAGGAAGTTCTTTGATGGCCTGTTGGATTTCTTTTTCTGATATGGGATTATTTAAGAAATCTATTTCTTCTTCTGTTAGTCTAGGCAATTTATATTTTTGTAAATATTCATCCATATCACCTAGGTTGGTATATTTATTGCCATATAGTTGGGCAAAGTAGTTTTTAATGATTGCCTTAATTTCCTCTTCATTGGAGGTGAGATCCCCCTTTTCATCCTTGATGCTGTTAATTTGCCTTTCTTCTTTCCTTTTTTTAATTAGATTAACCAGTACTTTGTCTATTTTGTCTGTTTTTTCAAAGTACCAGCTTCTAGTCTTGTTTATTAGCTCAATAGTTCTGTCACTTTCGATTTTATTAATTTCTCCCTTAATTTTTAGGATCTCTAGTTTGGTTTTCTTCTGTGGGTTTTTAATTTGTTCGTTCTCAAGTTTTTTGATTTGCATTTCCAATTCCTTGATCTCTGTCCTCCCTAACTTGTTAATATATGCACTCAGGGATATGAATTTTCCTCTAAGTACTGCCTTGGCTGCATCCCATAAGGTTTGAAAGGATGTTTCGTCGTTGTCATTTTCTTCAACAAAATTATTAATTGTTTCTATGGTTTCTTCTCTAACTATACGATTTTGGAGTATCATATTATTTCATTTCCAATTAATTTTTGATTTTGCTCTCCATGTACCCTTACCGATCAATATTTTTATTGCCTTGTGATCTGAAAAGGCTGCATTTATTATTTCTGCTTTTCTGCATTTGAGTGCCATGTTTCTGTGAACTAGTGTATGATCTATTTTTGTGAATGTGCCATGTGGTGCTGAAAAGAAGTGTATTCCTTTTTGTCCCTATTTATTTTTCCCCATATGTCTATTAACTCTATTTTTTCTAAGATTTCATTCACCTCTTTTACCTCTTTCTTGTTTATTTTTTGGTTTGATTTATCTAAATTTGATAGTGGTTGGTTCAAGTCTCCCACTAATATGGTTTTACTGTCTATTTCCTCCTTCAATTCTCCTAGTTTCTCCATTAAAAATTTGGATGCTATACCATTTGGTGCATACATGTTGATCAGTGATATTTCCTCATTGTCTATACTCCCTTTTAACAGAATATATTTACCTTCCCTATCCCTTTTGATCAGATCTATTTTTGCTTTGGCTTTGTCAGATATCATGATTGCAACTCCTACCTTCTTTCTATCAGCTGAGGCCCAAAAGGTCTTACTCCAACCTTTAATTCTAACCTTGTGAGTGTCAACCCACCTCATATGTGTTGCCTCAGACTAGTTCTTCCCAGCCTCTGAGGTTTCTTAGAGTGCTGGGGCCCTGATCACAGCCAAACTGCCCAGGTGTTCAGCTCCGCCCAGATAATCTGCCTGTGTTCTGCCCCTGGTGTTTAGCTCCGCCCAGATGTTCAGTGCAACCGCCCCAAGTACAGCTCTGTGGACCCCCGTGCTCAGCGCAGGATTCTCCCGTGAAACTGCCCTGAGACGTTTTTTCCTGGCAGTCCCCAGATCCCAAGGACCCTGGAGTGCCCCCCCCCCCCCCCAGACAGATATATTCCCCACTCACTCGCTGTCCCAGTGAGCGCTCCGGTAGCTCACTCTGTTTTGGTGGGGGAGGTGGGGTGGGGGAAGGGCGACTCAGTTCACGTTTCTGTGCAAGCTTTACCTCCTTCTTATTAGAGTGTGGAAATGCTCAAACCCCACGTACCTTCGCCTCTGTGGGGTACTGGCGAGTACTGGGGTGTTCTTCTGTTCCTCCAAAGGTGATTTTTATGCTCCTTTGATGTAGTCTATTTCATTCGGTGCCAGGGAGAGGAAGCTTGTGGTGTCTAGATTGCAGCCATGATTACCCGGAAGTCCTTAGTATCAATTCTAATACAGAAGAACAAAGAAGGGTAGACAATTGGGGCTTAATGACTTGCCATAGCTAGGAAGTGTCTGAGGTGAAACTTGGAACTCAGGTCCTCTCAACTCCCGATCTGACTCTCTATTCACTCTGCTGATCTTTTAAGTTTAATCTGCATTATTAATATTTTTCTTCATCATTATCTTAAGTTTAGACAATCAACAAAACAATAAATCAAGCCCCCAACTTCCAGTGTTTTCCAATTTCCAAATACTGACTCAAGCTGGCTTCTGCACATCCTTGGGTTTGAGTCTTTAGTACACATAGCCTTGTTATCATTGCTCAGAAATGGCTGTCACCAATATCTACAAAGCCTTCTCTTTTTGTGGGTCTCCACACAATTCCCAATATGACTGGTCTCAGACACTACTCTGAGCTCTGGTTATGGTCATCTCTGTGCTGTCCCAGCTCATTTCACTCTTCTCATGGTCGTGAACCTTCAGTAGTGGCCACCATATTTCCTCCTTCTAGATGTTGTTCCCATGACACAATTACCCAATACCATGGATGCATAGCCTCTTGGGAAATGCAGTTCTTTGAAACTGACCTTACCACTTACCCCTCTTCTGCCTTAGAACCAATACAATAGTATTGATTTTAAGATGGAAGGTGAGGGTTTAAAAAAAATCCACCAGGGAAATACAGATGTTGAGATCCTCCTTTGAAGCCTTTCACATTATGACTCAGGGTCAGCTCAATGATCAATTAAAAGGCTTTCCTTTATTATTTTGTAAGTGGACAGAAAACAGTTATAGAACATCTATGCATGCACATGTATGGCAGAGCCCTCCATTAAGCAGAAGCAGGCTGATAGGTAGCACATGTTGTGAAAGCTTAGAAGACTTGATCAGTCTTGTTATATCTTCTACAGTAGTAGTAGAAAAGGAGGGAGAGATCACTGTGGGCTGAGGTGTTAGAGGTGGGGGAGAAACTTAGCATCACAGACCAAGAGCAAGAAGGGACTCCTGAGGTCTTGTAGTCCAGCCCACTCATTTTACAGAAGAGTTAATTGAGACTATAGGGCTACTAGGCGGCACAGTGGATAGTGCACGGAGCTTGGAATCAGGAAGTCTCATCTTCATGAGTTCAAACCTGACTTCAGATATTTACTAGCTGTATGACCCCAGGCAAGTCCTTTAACCCTCTTTGCCTCAGTTTCCTCATCTGTCAAATGAGTTAGAGATGAAAATGACAAACCACTCCAGTATCTTTGCCAAGAAACCCCTAAAAGGGGTCACGAAGAGAAAGACACAATTAAAATGGCTGAAAAACAAAGACTGAGGCCAAGATAGGTCAACTGACTTGACCAACATGACTCAGGAAGGAAGTGGTAGAGCTAAGATTTAAACCCTGTTATGAGCCAGGACATGGGTGGAATTAAGGAGATGTGAGTTAACTCCCTACACTCCTATATACCAGATAGGACTACTTTATGTTATTCAATCATTTCTGTTGTATCTAACTGTGATTCTACTTGGGGTTTTCTTGGCAAAGCTATTGGAGTGGTTTTCTATTTTCTTTTCCAAGTCAATTTATAGATGAGGAAACTGAGGCAGTTACATGATTTGCCCAAGGCTACACAGCTAGTAAGTGTCTGAAGCCAGTTTTGAACTTAGGAAGATGAGTCTTCCTGACTTCAGACCTGACTTTCTATCTGCCACCTACTTGCTACCTGATAGGATTAATGGGGGCAAGGATATTGTGGCTAAACCTGTAACAGTCTAAGTTAAGTTTGCCCCATGGATAGGCTGATTTTGGACAAACTATGGAATAATAACAGTGACAAGCATTTATTAAGTGCCTACTATGTACCAGACTGTGATATGCACAGAGAACTGCCTCCATCTTGTATAGACTCTTACCTTTCTGAATGACTTAAAAACCCCCCCAACCCTTATATTCCATCTTGAAGCTTGTAAGGCAGAAGAGCAATGAGGGCTAGGCAATGGGGGTTAGGTGTCTTTCCCAGGGTCATAGAACTAGGAAGTATCTGAGACCAAATTTGAATCCAGGACCTTCCATCTCTAGCCTCGGCTTTTAATCCGCTGACCCATCCAACTGCCCCTTCTGACCTGCTTTTAACTTTTTAATTTTTAATTTAATTTTTTAAATTAAATTTAATTTAATTTAATTTTAACTTTTTAACTTTTTAATTTCTACCTGGAGGCACCGGAGGATGTTTTTTAGTGAAAGGACCGCTTGTTTGAACTTTTGTGATACATTGTACAGGTCTGGAATCACTAGGAATATAAACCTAAACCTTTCACTATAAATCCTTGCTGGTTAATTAGACATTGTAGTCTAGAGCAGAGGAATTGACTTGCCCAAAGTCATGAAGTGATGGGAACCAAGGACCTCTGATTCTAGACTTGGTGCTTTTTCAACCTGGCACCACATATCCTTCCCCAAGAGTTTTTTTTTTTTAAGAATTCTATGGTTTTATCAATGTACTCTCTCCATAGACCTCTCCATAGACCTCAGCCCTCTACAATTAAGTGGATGATGTTTACCAGTTGTTGTAAGGGAAGTAGTAAACACTCTCTGGATAGTTTGGTGATGAGCCTCTCTGAACCTAGGCTGGTCCTCAAATGATAGATACACAGCCTATTAGTAATCTCCTACTCAGAGCTCTTCCAAAATGGCAGAATCTAAGGGCAGCTGGGTAGCTCAGTGGATTGAGAGCCAGGCCTAGAGATTGGAGATCCTGGTTCAAATCTGAACTCAGACACTTCCCAGCTGTGTGACCCTGGGCAAGTCACTTAACTCCCACTGCCTTGCCTTTACTGCTCTTCTGCCTTGAAACTAGCACACAGTATTGATTCTAAGACGGAAGGTAAGGGTTTTTTAAAAATGGCAGAATCTTCTGGACCTCATGTTTTTTCATAGTTATCACCTTTGAGACTCATGTCAAGCCATCTTGGGACATTGGTGTAGGACTCCAATGGAGGACGAGGTCTCCAGTACTGGTGTACTTGGTCCAGAGAGAGTATCATCTATGCTTTCTAAGCCAATCTTTAACTCAAGTTTTCCAAGCCCAGTTTGGCCCATCATAGTTTCAGCTAGGCAACAACAACCTCTCTAGGTTATGATTTACAGATGAGAACATTTTCTGTCCTAGAACACCCTCTTCAGGAGAAACCAGACCCTGCTTCCATGACCTTACTTTCTAGCCTTATTTCTCATTCCTTTTTTCCAGAAAAACCCTCTGCTCTGGTCAGTCTGCTTTGCCCACTAGTCCCTTGAACATGCTATGGCTCACTTCTTCATGCCAAGAGGGACAGGAGTCACTCATATAGGAGGACTCTGGCTAGGTCTTGGAGGATACATAGAGGATCCAGATAATTAGAGAAGAAGGAGGCAGTGGAAAGAGTTTTGGATTTGGAATGACCTGGATGACCTACAACAGGTTCTTTCGTCTCTCTGACCCTCAGTTTACTCTTACATACAAAGAAGTGGGGAGACAAGGTGGAAAAGGTTTAAAAACTGGCTCTCTGGGGAAAAATACTTATGACACAATTTTTAATTTGATCCACATTCTTGGCAATTTTCTCAATCACTTTCTTAAGTTTCTCTTTTCTTTTGTAATTATGATAAGGGTCTTTAATCAAGGCACAGATTATAATCTGGGAAGCCACACGGAACCCCAGTATGGAACTTCCACTCACCTTCTTAAATTTAGAAGTCAACAAAACAAATCAAGCCCTGATTTGTAGCCACAGCTGAGGTGTGAGTGTTTGTACCAGAAATTTAACAACCAATGAAACAGGCTCCAGGAGTACACACCTCAAAAAATCCATTCCCATAAAGGTCTAAGCCTGAGATCCTATAAGGAGAGCATTCCAAGGAGAAGAAAGTTAGGCAGCTAGGTGGCTAAGTGTATAGAGAGAGAGGCCTGCGGATGGAAGGTCCTAGGTTCAAATCTGACCTCAGACACATCCTAGCTGTGGGACGCTGGGCAAGTCCCTTAATCTCCATTGCCTAGCCCTTGCCACTCTTCTGCTTTGGAAATGATATTTAGTATAGATTCTAAAACAGAAGGTAAAGGTTTAAAGGAATAAAAAATAAATGGAAAGTAGTGAGTCAAAGCTTGAAGAAGGGAGCCATAACATGTTCAGAGACCCTATGAGTAAATCAGGCTGACCAGAGCAAAGGGTCCTTGTGGTTCAGGAGTGAGAGAGAAAGCTGGGAAGGGTTGTTGTGGCAGCAGGACTTTGAATGGCCAGTTAAGGATTGTGGACTTTATTTCAGGCAGTCAATCAACATTTATTAAATGCCTATTATATACTAGTACTGTCCTAATTTGATAAAAGGAAGCCAAAAGACAGTCCCTGCTCTCAAGGAGCACACAGTTTAATGGAGAGTGATTCCATATTAGGAGGATTTATTTTTCATAGACCGCATCAGGGTCCTGGATTATAAAGGCCCCAGATCAGTTTCTATGTGTTAAGGGGAATTCCTGAGCCACCTTTCAGATCTGGCTCCATTCAATCAATAGATTTTTGCATTCTCTTCGTCCTGAGGAATGTGGTCCTTTCACAGACTCAGGCTAACTTGAGAATTCTGCAGCAATACTTTTGAGGTGTATGTGACTTGTCCACTTTCAGGAATGGGGCAGGGTAGAGAGGTTGATGGACCACCTCTTTATTAGCTATCACCAATTAAAAATGTCTTGGGTGGTCAAAGAAGGGGCTGAATAAAGGCACTCCTAAAAACCTATTTATTGGGGGCAACTAGGCAGCTCAGTGGAGTTAGGAGGACCTGGATTCAAATCTAATCTTGGATACATCCTAGCTGTGTGGCCCTGGGAAAGTGGCTTAACCCCCATTGCCTAGCCCTTACCACTCTTCTGCCCTGAAACCAATAATGTTGATTTCAAGATAGAAGGGAAGGGTTTTTAAAAAAATCTCTTTATTAAGTTGCCTGACACAGCTCAGGTCATCTCTGGTCCCGAGAGAGCCATGAAGATCTATATCACTTTATCAGTTATGATGCTGGCCTAACCAATAAATCTGATATAATCGATAAACTTGTATTATTACCCCCAAATCAGTCCCTTGAAATGATTTTATTTATAACAGTACAACCAAATGATATTTAGGATAAATTGGAGATAATAACAGAGAGAACACACTGGAATTGGGGGAGATTAGGAAAGATTTCTTTCTTTCTTTTTTAAACCCTTGCCTTCTGTCTTAGAATGAGTACTGTGTATTGGTTCCAAGGCAGAAGAGCAGTAAAGATTAGGCAGTGGGGGTCAAGTGACTTGCCCAGGGTCACACAGCTGGGAAGTGTCTGAGGTCAAATTTGAACCCAGGACCTCCTGTCTCTAGGTCTGCTCTCAATTCACTGAGCCACCCAGCTGCCCCCAGGAAAGGTTTCTTATGGAAGACAGGCTTTTATCTGGGTTCTGAATGAAGCCAGGGAAGCCAAGAGAAAGAAATGAGGAGGCAGAGCATTCCAGGCATGGGGAAAGAGCCAGTGAAAATGTCCAGAGGTTGAAGATAGAGTATTTTGTTCGAAGAATGGCAGGAAGGCCAGTGTCAATGGATCACAGAATTCTTTGGGTGGTATAAGGAGTAAGAAGACTAGAAAAGCAGGAGGGAGCAAGGTTGTGAAGGGATGTCAATGCCACAAAGATGGTTTTATATTTGATCCTGGAGGTGAGAGGGAGCCACTGTAGTGAACATTTTTAAAAAAGGATTAAAGGAAGATTAATATGGCAGTATTGTATAGAAGAGCTTGGGTAGGAAGAGCATGGAAGCAAGGAGAGCCCTTAGGAGGCTCCTTGCTCTGCCATTTACCACTTGTGGTACTTGACTATGGTCAAGTCAATTCATTCATGTCTAGCTTTCTCATCTGTAAAATGGGAGAGGTACTAGATGCCTCTCAGGTTCCTTCCAGTTACAAATCTATGGTTTTATTATACTTTTGATCCTTTAATCCTGGCATATGGGAACACAAGAAATTAAGGAGAAAAAGTCAATAGAACTTGGCAATTAATTGGTGATGAAAAGTGGGACATGGAGAGAAACCCATAAGCAAAGAATTGTCCCTAATTTCATTTTGGGGTTGGAGAGGCATATTCCATGTCACCAGGATCACAGGAAAAGATCATAGATTTCAAGTATAGAAGGCTTTAAAGCTCATTTATTTCAGTGAAGGAACTCATGGAACTAAAGGCTGGAGTGGGAAAGTGATTTACCTATGATCACACAGGCGGTTAGTTGTTAGGCAGAACCAGGGCTCAGCACTAGATAGAAACAAAAAGGTTGGCCGCTGCCCTTGGAGTTTCCCTTACTGTATTTTCACAAGTCACTGAACAGGCAAATAAAGAGTGCTGTCCTCAGGAGGGCCCCTACTTTTAGGGACTTTCAGTTTTTTCCTTGTGCTGCCAGTCTGGACCAGTGTGCTTGGAGGAGCCTTGAGTACTCACAACACAAGAAGATAGGAAAGAAACATTGCAGTTTCCTGTTAGCCCACTGTCTATGGGTTTCTAATTCAGGCCAGCTTCCTTATTTGTTAGTTTTAGAAATCTTTCTTTTCTCTTGCCCCCCCCCCCCCCATTTCTTCCCCCTTACTCATAGCATTTTTTCTTGCTTTTCTCCTCTTCCTCTCGTCTTTCTGCCTCCTTTCCTCCCTTCTACCAGCCTTCTCCATTTCTTTTCTCCTTCCCTATATCCTCTCTTTTTCTCTTTTCTTTCCTCTTCCAGTCTCTGTCTCTTTGTTTCTCCTGTCTCCTCCCATCATCTCCCTTTGTCTCTTCCTGCTTCCTCCCACCCTCTCTCAGATTCTTCTTTTGTCAATTTCTCCATCTCTCTCTTTCTCATTTCCCTCTTTCTCTCTCTTCCTCTCTTTCTTCTCCCCCTCTGCTTTTCCTCTTTATTCTCTCTCTGCCTCTCTCCCTGTGTGTCTCTTACTGTCCTTCCCTCCTTCCTCTCTCCTGCTTCTTTTCTCTCTCCCCCTCTTTTCTCTCCATGGTTTCTCTCTCTCTCTCTCTCTCTCTCTCTCTCTCTCTCTCTCTCTCTCTCTCTCTCTCTCTCTCTCTCTCTCTCTCTCTCTCTCTCTCTCTCTCTCTCTCTGTCTCTCCTTCCCTCTGCTACTCTTCTCTCTTCCTCTCTTGCTTTGTTTTCTGTTGTCTATCTGTCTGTCTTTTTCTCTTGCATATGGCTCTCTTTCCCTTTCCTTTCTTATATTTGCCTCTTTGCTCCAGTAACTAAGTCACAGAGAGGATGCATCCCAGGAAAGTGGGAGGCTGAGGAGTAGGGGTGGAATTATGGTGGAAAGGAACTGTGGGAGAAGGGGGAGTTTCCAATCTCTAGCTATGAAACAATGAAACTTTAAGAGCATTTTTTCTTACTTTGCCAGAATTTGCTGGGTGGACCCCAAGATGCTTTCCAGAGAGCATCCAGGGATAGGATACTCAGGACAGACAGGTTTGGGCCTGAACTTTCAATGAAAAGGTGCAAATAAAATTATATTCTAATTGTTTTGGGGTGAGGATAGGCATGGTAAGGACTCAGGGGCTTTGTATTCCTCCAGCCATAAAACCTACCTGCTCCTCCTCTCTCTTCCCTGACTCATTCGCTCCATTCTGCAGGTTTGAGCCATGAATTCCCAAAGCAGCCAGTGGAAGTCATTAATGTTCATGGGAGCCTGGCACGTAAATCCTTACATGCAACCCTGAAAGCCCTACACTGTCTTCCTTCCAAAGGCCCACTGGGGACTTCCTGGAGGCGGCATGTGCCTCCCTCTGCTTGCTTCTGCAGCCAGCTCTGAGTCTGGGAGCTCACAGCTCCATTGCAGTCTCTCTTAATGGTTATGTTGCTCTTAGCACACAGTCACTGCTTCCGGTCTTAATTACGCTCTATGGCTTTTGTGGCAGGCAACAAACAAAAACAGTGTAGGCTCTGGGAACTCCCCAACGTGGCAAGCTATCTTTAGGGAAGGAAGAAAAAAGGAGAAACCAGAGAATGAGGAGATGGGATTGTTTTAGATCTGAAAGAAGGGATCATTTGGTCTGATCTTGTTTTAACAAAGGGGAAACAGAGAGGAGGCAATTTCCATAATTATAGGATTTAGAATTGGAAGAGATCTTTAGACAGAACTTTGTCCTCTTTCATTTAATGGAAGAGGGAATTGAGGTCCAGAGAAGAGTAAATTAAATTAAATTAAATGGAGTAAATTACGGAGGCAGAACTGGAACTCAGCTCCCCTAAATCCAGTGCCCCACCAAGCCTGGGTAAGAACCCAAATATCCTTGACTCTTATGGTAGCAGCCTGTGCACTATACTATGCTATTTTTAATTGGATTTATTTTGAAGGGAGCACACATGTATCTCCAGTCATTTCACACCCTCCTATTTTGTGAAATTCAGTATAAAATGGGTCTATTTAGTAACCCCTGGCAGAGAGATTTTTAGTAGAGTGAACATCAGCAGGATGTTGTTATAGCATCAACTATGGTGTCAGACTCATAGCATGATAGAACCCTGGGTATGGAATCAAGAAAACCTGAGTTTGAATTTGACTTCACTCACTTCCCAGCTGTGTGAGCTGGGCAAGTCACTTTATCTGGGTCTGCCTTCATTTGTGGCTCCATTCTATCTATTAGTGACCGACCCCATCTGGAGTTTTCTTAGCAGAGATTCTGGAGTGGTTTGCCATTTCCTTCTCCAGCTCATTTGACAGATGAGGAAACTGAGGCAAACAGAGTTAAATGACCTGCCCAGAGCACCTTCTCATCCTCTGTGATTCTCATTCATGTTCTTTCTTAGCTTAATCCCTGATCACAAGAATACATTAAATTGTACAAAAGTACATAGTAGGGGCAGTTAGGTGGCACAGTGGATAGAGAGCCAGACCTGGAGTCAGGAAGGCTTGGGTTCAAATTTGATGTGTTCTAGCTGTATGACTGTGGGCAAGTCACTTAATCCTATTCCCCTTGCCCTTTTGTCCTAGAGGAAGTAAAGATTTTTAAAAGAGTATCTATATAGTAGGGCTTCCCTCAAAATGACTCTATCTGATAAAAATGTGAATATTATTATTCCTATTAATAATACCACTATTAATATTAATGATATAATTAATATTGCATGAGCATATAAATAATTAATTATTAATAGAACAATGATTAATTTATTATTATTCGAGATGAAGAAACCAAGGCTCAGCAAGGCTAGTGAGCTGCCCAAAGTTCTGTAGCTAATTTAATGGCAGAGCTGAGACTTGGGACTTAGCTGTTGTTTTTCTGCTTCCTCCTTTTTGGTGCTGGAAGAGAAAAGCTCTGCTAGTATTTGCCTCTTGCATTTGCAAAATCACTTCCATCTGGCCCGTCTCTCACGTGCTCAGATGTTTTGCCAGTGTTTGGGGGCCTTAAAGCAATAGCTAGGGTGAAGGCCTTTTATAGAGGTCACTCACTGGCAGTGACCTCCGAAAACCCCGGCACTGCTCCGCTCGGGGCCAGGGTCCCGGACCTCTCCGAGCCTCAGAGAGCCGGCAGCCAGGGACAGCTCCCCATTATAGTGTCACTGTCGCTCTCTGCTGGCCAACCTACAAAAACGCAGCCGGACCAGCCAGAAGATTCAGGGCATAAACCCGGTGTCAGGAGAACAAGAATTCAGGGCTTCAGCTCGTCCCTTTGTTCTTCCTCCAGAAATGGCGCTTCCTTCCCTTTCCCTCTTTCCCCCTTCTCCTAATCCCTCGAGTTCAAGGTCTGAGATAATCTTCCTCTGGAGCTGGTCCTCGGCAAAGCAGATGAAGTCTGTCATCCATGCCTGAACTTTACTTTATTTACCTTTCCCCTTCCAATTTATAGATAACTCAACCATAGAGCTAAGGAGGGTCTTAGAGACCCTCCATTGCAGGAGTTCTTCATCTGCGGTCCCCCTATCCCTACCCGGTCTTAGGGTCCCAGGGTAGGATTCTGGGGATCTGTGCAATTGGATGGGAGTCAGCATGTCTGAATTTCTAGTGTGAGCTCCTCTTCACTTTCTAGCTGTGTGACCTTAGACAAGTCCCCTCATCTCTGTGGATCTTAGTGCCCTACTCTAGAATGTGAAATATTATACATATAATATAGAAATAATCATTTCTACTTAGTCCTTTTTTGCTAAATTTCTGTTTCTCAATACTTCCCATAAAGGCTTGTTTGTAAATTTTTGTTAAGACCAAATAAATGAAATTTTGCTACAGTTTGGAATGGAGTTTTTGACAGGGCTCCCATATCCTCTCTGGAGGATTCATTTTATTCTTCTAAGGACACACAATCTCCTCCCTCCCTCCCTCCCTCCCTCCCTCCCTTCCTTCCTTCCTTCCTTCCTTCCTTCCTTCCTTCCTTCCTCCCTCCCTTCCTTCCTTCCTTCCTTCCTTCCTTCCTTCCTTCCTTCCTTCCTTCCTTCCTTCCTTCCTTCCTTCCTTCCTTCCTTTCTTCCTCCCTTCCTTCCTTCCTTCCTTCCTTCCTTCCTTCCTTCCTTCCTTCCTTCCTTCCTTCCTTCCTTCCTTCCTTCCTTCCTTCCTTCCTTCCTTCCTTCCTTCCTTCCTTCCTTCCTTCCTTCCTTCCTTCCTTCCTTTTCTTGTATTTCAGATCCTTTCCCTTCCACCTTAGAATCAATGCTAAGTATTGGTTCCAAGGCAGCAGATTGGTTAAGAGCTAGGCATTTGGGGTTAAGCAACTTGTTCAGAGTCACATGGCTAGGAAATATCTCAGGTCAAATTTGAACCCAGGACTTCCCATCTCCAGACCTGGCTCTCTATCTACGGAACCACCTAGCTATATTGCTTTATTTGCCTTTCCCCCTTTCAATGTATAGATAACAGAGCTAAGTAGGGTCTGAGAGATCATCCAGTGCAGGAGTTCTTAATCTGAGGTTCCCCCCTCCCATCTTTACCCTCTCTTGAAGTCTATGGGTAGATTTCCAGGGATCCATGAACTTGGATGGGAGTTGCCCTTACAGGCTTCCTTTACAAACTATCTTTGCAGACTGATTTCATGTCATTCCTATTCATACATTCAACTTTCCAGCCCAAATGGCATTTATGCTCTTCCCCTCCATACATCTTCCATCTCTATGCCTCCAGACAGACCGTCCCCTGTGCCTAGGATGCTCCCCCTTTTGTCTCTGATGTTTGCAATCTCCAGCTTCCTTCAAGGCTCAGCTCAAATGTTAACTTCCCACAGGAGGTCATTTCCAATCCATCCCCTTCAAGAATTCATAAAATTCCTTTGCCTGGCATCACTATATATTTCCATAGTCTATACAGCTGAACACATCAGCCCCTGACTCCGACATCATGATGGCATTGATCTCTGAAAACGAAGGATGAGCAATAATCTTTTTGTATTTACTCATCTGTAGAACTATTGTGTCCTCCCCCTAAAGTGTAAGCTCCCTGTTTCTTTTGTGTGTTTCTATCCTTAGCACCTATTACGGTGTCTGGCACATAGTAGGCTCTTAATAAAACACTTATTAAATTAAAATTCTTGAGAAGATAAGCTGTTGGAAGAAGGAGAAAGAAGTCTATAGAATGAAGAAAGATACTAGGTGCCGCATATGGTATTAATATGATTTAAGAGATGTGCAGGTCACTTACATTAAGGCTGTAAGTCATTCTGAAATGAAGATTCAATGTTATTTCTAGGCAAAACAGTCAGATGGGATGAAATACCGAAAGGCAGACCATAAAGACACGGAGGCCACCTCGACGATAAATCACAGTCTCCTTGGCCCTTGCTGCCCCTGGGAAAGGCATTATCCAGCCAGCATCCTGAGCCCTTAGTATATTGGAAAGCTGGCTGACAATCGGCTCCGGGGACTAAACTGGCTTTGGCATCTGTGGCCGAGTGTGGGTATTTGAGGGCTGCATGAACGTTTCCAGGACAAGAGCATCCTTGGCGGCTTATTGTTTCTCTCCATAAGTCGTGATACCTGCCTGCCTGGGATATGGGGGAATCTGGTTATTGCCCAGCAAATTCCCCCGGACAGATGCTCATTTTGTTTAGCCATAATCTAGCTTGATTCAAATGAATTATGATCCTTGTCTGTGGGACTTTGAAATGAAACAGAACATGTGCTCAGCCTCTGGCGGTGTATTGCCAAATGGAAAGAAGCACGTTGATAGGCAAAGTGGGATAGTGGACTATAAGCTGCGGAATAAAAAAACAAACAAACAAAATCCTTACTTCTGTCTTAGGATCAATATTAAGTACCCATTCCAAGGCAGAAGAAGGCTAAGATATAGGTAATTGGGGTTAAATGACTTATCCAGGGTCACACAGCTAGGAAGTATCAGAGACCAGATTTGAACCTTCTAACACCAGCCCTGGTGCTCTATCTACTGTGCCACCTAGTTATCCCTCAGAACAATTGCTAATCTGCATTGGTAGAGGGGTGTTCTTTAATCAATAAAACAACAGGTTTGAGGGGGAAAAAAGAAAAAAAAAGATTTTTGAAACTGGGAGGGCATAAGGAGAGGCTATCAGTATGTAAATTGCCAGATATTTTTATGTAGGAAAACATGGTTTGGGAATTTAGTGGGAATTTCATTCATTCATGCATGCATGCATTCATTCATTGACGTGTTATTGAGTACCTACTACTTTTGTAATGCAACATAGGGAACCTAATAGGATCATAAAAGCACAGAATCTCAGAGTTGGAAGGAGACTCAAAAGTGTTCTACTTTCACCTGAATAAGAACTCCATTTACAATCGCCTCAAAAAGTGGTTATCCACCAGGATAGTGAGTCAGGAGAACCTGGGTTCAAATCTGGTCTCAGATGGTTCCTTGCTCTGTGACCCTGGGCAAGTCACTTACCCCCAATTTCCTAACCCTAAATCTCTTTTGCCTTAATTTCTATATGTATCAGTTCTAGGGTTGCTTTTTTTTTTTTAATGGGTTATCCAGAATCTATTAGAATGTACTCTGCTCTGAGATAGCACACTTTGGAGATCCTCTAACTAGTTAGGAGATTTTTCCTTACAATGGTATAAATTTGCCTTTCTGTAGCTGCTCACTAGGGCCCAATAATAATAACAACAATAATAATTATTATCATTTATACTGTACTTCAAAAATAAAGATTTCTATCTTTCTTATCTATCTTCTATCATCTTATCTTCCCAACAGCCCTGGGAAGTAGGTATTAATATTATCTCCATTTTATAAATGAAGAAACTGAAATCATCAGAAGTTAAGTGACTTGCCTAAGGTCACATAACTAGTAAGTGTTTGAGGCTGGATTTGATCTTAGATCTTCCAGACTCAGCACTCAGCATTCTATCCATTGTACTATCAAAGCAGGAAAAATAGTCTACATCCACTTCCATGTGGGAGTTTTCAAATACTTCAAGATGATCAAAATGACCTACCTCTTCTCCAGGCTAAACTTTCCTACTTCTGCAATTAGTCCTTGGATGACTTAAGTGGTTTTTTTTCCCCTCTTTCATCACCTAAATATCCTTCCTCTAGAGGAAAGCCCTCCAGCTTGTCAGTGCCCTTTCCCTCCTTCCCTTCCTCCCTCCCTCCCTCCCTCTCTCCCTCCCTCCCTCTCTCCCTTCCTTCCTTCCTTCCTTCCTTCCTTCCTTCCTTCCTTCCTTCCTTCCTTCCTTCCTTCCTTCCTTCCTTCCATTCCTCCCTCCCTCCTTCCTCCTTCTCTTTCTTTCTTTCTTTCTTTCTTTCTTTCTTTCTTTCTTTCTTTCTTTCTTTCTTTCTTTCTTTCTTTCTTTCTTTCTTTCTTTCTTTCTTTCTTTCTTTCTTTCTTTCTTTCTTTCTTTCTTTCTTTCTTTCTTTCTTTCTTCTTCCTTCCTTCCTTCCTTCCTTCCTTCTTTCTTTTTCTTTCTTTCTTTCTTTCTTTCTTTCTTTCTTTCTTTCTTTCTTTCTTTCTTTCTTTCTTTCTTTCTTTCTTTCTTTCTTTCTTTCTTTCTTTCTTTCTTTCTTTCTTTCTTTCTTTCTCTTTCTTTCTTTCTTTCTTTCTTTCTTTCTTTCTTTCTTTCTTTCTTTCTTTCTTTCTTTCTTTCTTTCTTTCTTTCTTTCTTTCTTTCTTTCTTTCTTTCTTTCTTTCTTTCTTTCCCAAATATTGGCTTGCCCAGGGGCACATAGCTAGGATATAAATAATGACAGATTTGAACCCAGGAGGCCTGTCTCCAGGCCTAACTCTCTACCCACTGAGTTACCTAGCTGACCCCAATTAATATCCTTTCTAAAATATAATGCCCAGAACAATATACAATACTCTAGATGTGTTCTGACTAGGTCAGATTCAGGAGTCCTGTCACTTCCTCTGCTCTGGAAATCCTACATGTATAAATAAGTTTATAATGATTTTTTTGACTATCATATGGCAATGTTATCTCTTATTAAACTCATAGCAATCTAATTCCCCCATGTTTTTCACTCAAATTTTATTGAGTTAAACCTTCCCCATCCTGGATTTGTGAAGGATTCTTTGAAGCCAAATGGATTTGGACTTGTTCTGTGAGAATTATAATCTAGTTGGAGATTCAAGGCATATAGATGGAAGAGTAGAGTAATAATAATCATAATAAGAGCTTGAGGGATAGTCTTCAAAGTGGAGATGAAGGCTTGACCAGAAGATACTGTGTAACCAACCAATCATCTAGGAAGGTGGGCAAAATCTCCCACTTCCCCTTTTCTTATAGCCAATCATGAGTTGGCATCCAAGATAACTATTCTACTCCCTCCAACATTGCTTAATCCTGTTGTCTCCTTCCTCCTACTACTGTGGTTGCTCTGGGGATACTCATCCCCATCTCTTGGGGGCCTTTCAATCTAACTTGACCTAGGCACTCATAGCAATATACAGGCAATATACAGGCATCCTCGCCCCATCAGCCAAGTGCCCTTGTTCACACCCTGTCCCTTAGTTACCACAGTGATGGGCTCTATACACTGTGACAGCGGCTGTTGAGTAAGCCTTTACCACCATTTCTCTCTCTCTCTCTCTTTTTTAAAATAGAAATGAGTAGGTGGCAATGGAAAACAGAGCTGATTGTTAAATGATCAATGTGGGCCTTTACACCTCAAAAATAAGCAAACATTACAAATCAAGGACTTAAGAAAGTAATGAAGAATGTAATAATATTGCAATTCAAACTAAGAGTATATCCAGGGGCAGTGAGGTAGGCCAGTGGGTAGGGCTCCAGGTCTGGAGTCAAGAGTTCAAATCTAGTCTTAGACACTTCCTAGATGTGTGGCTCTGGGCAAGTCATTTACCCCTCATTGTCTAGTTCTTGCCACCCTTCTGTGTTAGAAATGATTTGGACAGAAGGTAAAGGCTATTTTTTTAAGTGTGTCTAGGGAATGCCCAGAGAGCTGGTTGCTAATCATTTACTAGTAGACACCTGGATACAGCCTACATGAACAGAAACTCTTGGAGGAGGTCCTCGAGAATTTTAGTCCTGAGACTAAAAATGTTGGGAATCATTGTTCTATGCCACACTTCCTCCTGAAGTCCTTGATGTAGGCAATTGATGATTGATATGGGGGATGATGACTGTACTTAATACAGCCAATACTGCCTTTTCCATAAAAATATAACTTTTAACTACTATAAACATTAACTAAGCTATATTTGGTAAGAAATAGATAATAACATGACAGGGTTTTAAATGTGGAATTGGAAGGACCCTTGTAATCTCTTAAATCCAAGCCTCTCATTTAAGAGATGAAGAAACAAAAAGATTAAGTGCCTATCCAGAATAGGTGGTGCAGTGCATAGAATGCAGCACCTGAAGTCAGGAAGACTCATCCAGCTTCCTGAGTTCAAATCTGGCCTCAGAGACTTATTAGCTATGTGGCCTTGAAGAAGTCACTTAACCCTGCTGGCCTCAGTTTCCTCAACTGTAAAATGAGCTGGAGAAGGAAATGGCAAACCACTCCAGAATATTTGCCAAGAAAACCCCAAAATAGGGTCATGAAGAGATGGAAATGAGTCAACAACAACAAAGACATAAGAAACAAAATCACCAACCGATGTTAATCTCAACTATTTCAATTATTGCTCAACTAAATCTAGCTTATTTCTGTTTAAAAAGAGAAAGTTGAGCTAGTTTTATTTTTAGCATTTTAACCAAGATATATCTAGGAATTAAAAGGGTCATTTGACTTGTCTGTCTGATCGCTAAGGTCAGTTGCTTAGTTGAGGCAGCTAGGTAGCTCAGTGTGTTTAGAAGCAGGAGGTCCTAGGGTTCAAATGTGACCTCAGATACTTCCTAGCTGTGTGACCCTGGACAAGTCACTTACCCCATTGCCGAGCACTTATCACTCTTCTCCCTTGGAACCAAGTTGCTTAATTCTGTTGGCTTCATCAGTTTCTATTTGAAGAATCCAACTGCCTCCCTCTATAAATTATTGTTCATCTGTTAATGAAAAACTTGTTTCAGGTAAGATTCTTCACACCCCTCCAGTTTCTTGCTCTTTCTTTTCCTGGGTCAGAAAAAGGGGAAAAAAGATATTGCTCTACTCCTCTCTCGGGATGCTGGCAGAAGCTTTCATTCAATCCTGTGACTGTCTTCTTTCCATTTGAGTAATTTTATCTGGCCTCATCCCTGCTTTCAGCTCTTAGAGGATCAGAGCAAGTCTGAGAGATTTCTTTGCTAACTAAACCCCTTGATTTTCCATTGCTAAAGACTATGCTTACAGCAGATTCTTCAAATTTGCCAAGTTTTATTATTGGGCTTTCTGGTTACATGATACGATTCCAAAGGCAGACAATCTTTCCCCTCCCTTTTCTCTCTTTTTTTCTCACTCTCTCCAAATACTCCCAAACATTTGGAACTGTTTAAAAACAAAATAACAAGATTCCACAGTAGCATTACCACCAAGGGCAACTGCTGCTACATGGCCAGACAAAAGAATTTTTCTTTTACACCCTTGTCTTCTGTCTTAGAATCCACACTAAGTATTGATTCCAAGGCAAAAGAGTGGTGAGGGTTAGGCAATGGGGGGTTAGTGCAGACAAAAGAATTTTGAGGATCCCAGACAAAGCAAGTGACAAAATGAAGAAGGTAGTAAATTATAGTTGTCACTACATTGACAAAGTACTATCTGTGACTATAAGTCATCTGCCGCCTACTATAAGAAGCCAGTGGACAGGGGCAATTAGGTAGCACAGAGGATAGAATGCCAGGGCTGGAGACTGGTGGTCCTGGGTTCAAATGTAACCTCAGACACTTACTAGTTGTGTCACTCCTGTTTGCCTCTTCTGTCTAGGAACCGATGCTTAGTATTGATTCTAAGACAGAAGATAAGGATTTCTGGCTCAGAATTGATACAAAGGTAGAAAGTAGGGGGTTGTTTATTGATTGATTGATTTTTATTTTTTAAAAGAAGTCAGTGGACAGAGTGCTGGGCCTTGAGTCAGGAAGACCCAAATTCAAATCTGACCTCAGATCCTCACTTACTGGCTATGTAACTCTAGGGAAATCATTTAACCTCTATTAACCTCAGTTTCCTCAACTGTAATATGGGGATAATAATAGCATCTACCTTGTAGGGTTTTGGTGAAGATCAAATGAGATATTTGTCAAGAGCTTAGCACAGTTTCTGGACCATAGTGAATGCTATATAAATGTATATTCCCTTTTCTCCCTCTTTATTTCCAACAAACCCTTCCTACATCTTATTTGTAAATAGTTATTTGTACGTCATCTTTTCCATTAGACTGTATGCTTCTTGAAAGGAAAGACTTCTTTTTTTGTTTGGTTGGGTTTTTTTGGATGTGGGGTTGCCTTTTTTTTTTTGAAAAAAGGCTTCCTTCTAGAGGCATTTTGGTGGTGTACTGGATAGAATGCTAGTCTTAGAGCCAGGGGTTCAAATCTAGCCTCATTTATTAGTTGACCTAGGACAGTTCACTTAACTTCAGTTTCTTCTACTGTAAAATGGGCACAATAACAGCATTTATTGAGCAGGGAGCAAGCCATAGACTAAGGATCCTTGTGATTCAGGAGGGATGAGAGTTCTCTGTCCTCCTTGTGGACCACCACCCTGTGTCCTCCCCTTCCTGCTAGTGTCTGTGTGTGTACATGGACCACCCAGTCATTCCCACCCTTGTAACTTCCCATGCAAGGCTAATAAGCAGCTTTGGTGATCAGTATCCCAGATACCTCTCCTTCCTTGCAGAATCCAAACCCTCTGGCTGCTTCAGCCAGTTCCCCCACCTCCCAGGGCTGCTGTGAGGATCAAAGAAGATAATATCTGTAAAGTGTTTAGCACTGAGCCTGGGACATAGTATGTGTTTTTAAAATGCTTATCAAGTGATGGGCGACTTCTTTCACAACATGTTAGATATGGAAACATGCTGCCTCATACAGGGGGAAAAGAGAGAGAGAACATGGATCACAAAATGTCAGGAAATGATGATTAAAAATTGTGTCTATTATATTGTAGGTGAGATATGTGTCTTCTATCATGACATGAATAATATGGAAACATACCGTACATGAAAGTACAGGTATAACCTGCATCAGACTAATCACTGCCTTGGGGAAGGGAGTCAGAGGGGAGAGGTGGGAGAGAAAATCTGAATTCTAAAATGTCAAAAAGCAATTGTCAAACATTGTTTCTACATGTAACTGAAAAAAAAATTAAGTATTGAGAAAAATCGTACACGTGTAATTGGGAAAAACATAATTTAAAAAATGCGTATTGACTGACTGCCTGAGTATGAATTTAATTTCATTCCACAGGACATTGCTTTATAAAGTGTATATCTATCCCTTGGACTTTAGGTCAAAGCTCTGTCCATAATAGACGTGGGATTGTTGTTAGAACCAGAGAATGTCAAAAGTATGTCATCTAAGAGATCTTCTAATACCACCTTCTCATTTTACAGATGTAGAAATTGAGGCACCCAAGGGGAGGAGTTACTTGACCAAGTAAACACAGAAAATTAATGATAGAACTGGGTGTAGGCACTGGATGTTGGATCTTAAGTTCCTTGCACTCAGTGTTTTTTCCACCTTGTTTCTCCAAAGTGATAGTATTGGACTATCTTAGTGTAGCAGTTTCTTTAGACCCATATCACAGAATGACAGAATTTAGAGATAAAAGGGGTTTCCGGGGCTATCTGGTCAGTCAACCAGACAAAAAATATTATGTAAACACCTGCAATGTGCTAAGCACTGAGGGGATACAAAGACAATAAAAGAAAATTTCTTCTATCAAGGAGAGTACATTTTATCTATCATCTATCTATCTATCTATCTATCTATCTATCTATCTATCTATCTATCTATCTATCTATCTATCTATCTATCTATCTCTATCTGTCTGTCTGTCTGTCTGTCTGTCTATCATCTATCAAATATTTATAAAAGAAATCTCTCTATAATATTAAAGAATGGTTATTTACCTTTCCTTAAAGATTGAGAAGAGAAGCTCATTGAGGTAGTTTATTACCGTTTTGGACAGTTCAAATTGATGGTCATTGGTGTTCTTTTTTAGATCATTGTTGAAGCAAAAGTGAGAGAGGAGGGCTTCTGTGTGAGTTTTTGTTTTTTAATACTTGCCTTCTGTTCTAGAATGGATACTAAGTGTTGTTTTTAAGGCAGGAGAACAGTAAGGGTTAGGCAATAGGGGGTAAGTGACTGATCCAAAGTCGCACAGCTAGGAAATGTTTAAGGTCAAACTTAAATCTGGGTCTTCTTTGTGATCTTTCTTGTGGACATCTTAACCAGAAGTTATAATTCCTGTATATTTTGATTAACTTCCAAATAAAACATTTCATATTTCAATCCTTGTGAAACTGTGTATTTATAAAGAGAGTGGATGCTCCCCCTGGGAATACCAGATACCAGCACTGACAGCTCTTCTGGAAAAGAGCAAGAAGCAAAAGGAGTGAAAAGACTCAAAGTCTTTTCAAGGAGAGGAGCTAGAACTATAAGGAAAGTTGAATGCCACAGGTTGAAATCTTTCAAATTGAGGTCCTGGAGAAGACTTCTGAGAATCCCTTGGACAACAAGGAGATCAAATGTCAATACTAAAATGAATTGATTCAGATTATTCACTAGAAGGTCAAATACTAAAACTGAAGATGAAATACTTTGTCCACAATAAAGAGAAGACACTGAAAAGACCCTAATATTGGCAAAGATTGAAGGCAAGGGAAAAGGGATGGACAGAAGGACCTGGTGTGTTATGATCCATAGGAATACAGAGAGCTGGACCTGACTGAACCACTGAACAACATACCTAGGTCTTTCTGTCAGGGAAGAGCTTCAGTCTACAAGGGTAGGAGGTAGTTAAGGTAACCAGTCCTCTCCTGAGGGTTATGATTGAGATACAAAAACTACCTTAAGGCTGTTGGGTAGAGAATTAGAGGAGGAAGGAAAAAGACAATCATTATCTTCGTTAATAAGGGACTTGCTTCTCACACAGTATCTTTATTTCCTTAGATGCAATAAAAATAAATCCTAAATTCTACTTCTTCAATCACCACTTGCTCTAACCTCCCCTCCCACAGTTCTCTGTCTGCAAACCCCATTTCCCACTTTCTATATTTCCTCTAAAGCCTTCCTTCAATCAGCTCCATCTTTCTTAACCTCACCTCTCTTAACTCTCTCATCTGCTACCTCCTACCTCCTTTGAAGATCTCTTCTCCTAATTCCCATTTTGTTTAATTGCCTCACTCACCTCCCCAATCCTTCTCAAATCCCATTTCCCCTTTCTAAATTCTTATCTCCAAAGCAAACACTACTGCAAAGCCCCCAGGGGACATGTCTAAATCTAGCCCTAGTCATCCCCCTGCCTCAGCTGTCTCAGGACCTGACTGAATGAATCCTCACTCCCAGGGGCATTTAAGTCACCTCCCAGAGAAAGTTCTATGATTTCATCTTCTATTTAATCTTTATTTCACCTCATACTTTTTAGAACTTCAAATAATTTCTCGTTTGTAGTAACTAGGAAGCCATAAATCACATCTTTATGTCTGGAGAAAATCAATTGTTATTTGACATTTTACCTTAATATTACCGACTTCCTTCAACTGTAATAAAGCTTCCATCTGCCTTTTATTTTACAGGCAATTAGTAAGTCACCTTTTTAGAATTTCTCCACATTTTCTATCAAATGAAGGCTCGAATGGAAAGGAGAGAGCTGTTTTATGGGATTGAACTCACTGAGTAGAACGGATTTATCTGTAGCCTTCGAGGTACCAACACTCATTAATGGGTTTTATTGATTCGTGAGCTTTCTAACCCTTAGCAATAATACAGGTGTCACATGTCTGAAAATGGGATGGGGGGATTTTTTTGGTGGGGGGAGGCCAGCACACTTCTGAGAACCTAGATAGAGGTGAAAACTTACTAACCAGCTTTGTCTACACTAGCTCAAGAAAAATGGAGATCTGAGGTTTTATCAAGAGAGTCTGATCCTTGTACAGTTATTCTGGGGAATTCAGACCCAAGACCTTTTTTCCTGGAGAACAAGTTTGGTTTTTTTCCTTTCTTCCCTTTATCATGAATTTGTCAGGAAAATGCTGGTGTGAATATCAGTATGGAAGAAGCACAGAAAAGTGGCTAAGGGACTAGATTTGGAGAAACACCTTTGTTTGAATCTGCCTTCTGACATTTATAAACTGGATGATTGTGGGAAAGTCACTTCCCTTTCCAAGACTCTGTTTCCTCATCTGTAAAAATGAGAATAATTATACATATACTACCTATCCCAGGAGTCTTTTAAATTCAAATGAGATCACTAAGGTAAAGAGCTTTGCAAAGTTTAAAAGCACTACTCAGTGACAATCATGATTCTTATATACACTTGTACTCACACCCCCTTTTTTTTTGGTCAGCATAAAAATACAGGGTGCAGGAGCTAGAAGGGACTTTGGGGAAGATCATCTCATTCTTTAGCTGGTGAATATCCAGGCTCAGGAATGGATTAAGGGTGGCCTCAATGCTGTGCTGAGTGGCTTCTGAAGTCATTGTTAGTGGCCTTTGGGGAATATTCATTTTCTAAGTTTTTCTTTTTTCTCCCCCTCCTTTTTTCTCTTCCTTTTTTCCCCTTCCTCCCTTCTTTCACTCCTTTCTTTTTCTCTCCCTTCTCCTTCTTTTTTCACTACCCATACCTTAGGCTTGTCTGTGATATCCAGAGCATTCTCTCTGTTCTGTTGAGCCCAGAATGACTCTGGTGGTCTACACTCTTCTTTAAGATCTATAGCCGTGATGGCGAACCTATGACAGGTGTAGCCATTTTCAATAACAGGCTGCCACATGCAGGCTCAGCACTCCTTAGGACCTGGGAGCCACCTGGGGAACTGCCTGCCTGCAGCTGTAGCTGTGGCCATGGCCCCGCCTGGTGTGGGGGTGGGGGAAGGGCTGCTCCATGCATTGGCCATGCTGGTCAGGCAGCTGGGGTGTGTGTGGCTCCTGCAGGGACAGGGAGGAGGTGCATACACTGGCAAGCAGGCTGGAGTGGGGTGGGGCAAGGCCAGGCCTGTGGAAGACTGGGAGGGGCTCCGGCCCACTTGCAACAGAGGAATGCCTGCAAGTGATTACCAGACACTTTTAGCACCCTGAAAAATATAGCAATGACTTTACTCACAATTTTTCCCTCTATGTACTTTTGTGAGACCTTATTCTCAGTATTAAATAATATCAAAACCAATAAAAGAAACAGATTGACAGATGAAGTTAGTAGTACTTGCTTGGACTTAAAGTGTACAAAATACCAATCTTCATTTAGCCAATGAAATTTAGCAACAAAAAAGTCACCAATAGGCAGGGTTAGTTAAAGAATCCAGCCCCCCCAACCCCCACTTATCTTAGTTCATAGCATCCCACACAAGTTAAAATAATATCAAGACCAACAAAAGAAACCAACTGACAGATGAATTGTCAGATGAAAGAAGTCACCAAACAGGTAAGTTAAATAATTAGTTTTTGGTTTATTAAATACAACTATATGTTACAATTATACATTTTTGTTATTTAAACTAGAAATATCATGAAATTATAGGGTTTTTTTTCTTAAAGTGATACACCACCCAAGGTATGCTCGTTTTTTTTGGGCGAATTTTGACACACCAAGCTCAAAATGTTGCCCATCACTGATCTATAGCAATTTTACTACCTCTGCCAGTTTCCCACATCTCATTTGGAATAGTGCCCTCCATCATCCCCTGTGTGGGTGTCCTGGGCACATCAGAGCAAATATGTTGGGATGTACACAATCCTTTGTTACTCAGGAGAGCATGCTAAAAGAAAATGGCCAGGACAGAATCATCTGCACAACACCAACTCCTTGAGTAGAATTTGGACTGTTTCCACTGTGAAAAGGAAATTTACCCTTCCCCCTTTCCACTACATGTACTTGGGGTGAAGTTGAAACTCAGCCAGGAATCGAGGACTTTGTATGGGAAATCATTGGGTAAATTTAGTCATGAGGGTAGAACAGCAGCCAGAAAAATGGAGCAATGGAATCAAGAATATCGCAAGACAGGGAGTATGGTGATCTTCCCTGCAACACCCCCTGGACTGACCCCCTGGGTGGTTCAGACAAAATAGAGAGCCATGGTTGGCTGTTGAGACATCACGTGTGAGAGTTAGTGGATGGAGAATAGGTTTGATAAACTGAGGCAAGAGTGAATTTTGGTCTCTTGGTTTCCAAGTTTGTTGTCGACTGGACTGCTTTGTGAGTGTGGCTTGGGAGGCCCTCATGGTAGCCATAGATTTAGCAAGCTAAATGTAGCAATAAGGAAAGTATCTTATATATTTCTCTCCTATTTTTCCATTTTTCCCGTACTAATTTTGATTAGTAAAGTGATTAATTTACTGCCAGTCTCATAATTTTAGCTCTCACACACTCAAAAGGAACAAATTGCCCATTGGAAAACTCCAACTCCAACACTGATTACTTCTCGTCTCTTTCAACAGGACAGGTAGGATGGCTTCCTGGAGAGTGTGTAAAATGATTATCACTAACGATAGAGTCAAGACAGAACTTTTCAGTTTTTATTTTGCTTCTCTTATTTCTGCTAAGGAAAATGGCCTTTGCACTGAAACAACAAAATAAAAATGCCAACACAGGGTTGATCTTGAAGATAATGAAGGAAAAAGTAAGAAAATACTTATAATGCATGCAAATCACTTGACCCAGATGAACTGTTGCCTCGTGGAACCAAAGAACTGATGGAAAAGATCATGGAAAATGGGAGAGGAACCCTAGGATTTGACTTGAACTCTGAGGAAGGAAATGGCAAAGCACTCCAATATCTTTGCCAAGCAAATGCTATACAGGGTCATAAAGAGTCAGACATGACTGAAAAATGACACAACAAGAATGGCTTAATCAAGAGATGATCAAGTTAGACTAAATAACCTTATTTCTTTTCTTAACAGAGTTACTAAACTGCTATGATGAATACTCTTTGTTTTCTGGCAATAGGGGTGTTCTAGGGTTCTACTGAGAGAACTGAGATATTCCTTCTAAACTGATAACAGTTTGAGCCCCGACTCAGGATGTGTTCTTCCCATAGTTAGCCACCACCAATTAACTATCAGTTGACATCAGTTGTCCAATTCACATCAATTAGCTTTTACAAAAGAATATTTATGTTAAATCTAGAAAGAATAAGAGTGTAAACATTTCTCCCCTTCCCCCCAATACTTCATGAGCATATTCTGTTCTATATGACTTCAGTCTTTAAGGAAAATGGGCTCGGACTTAATGCAATTTCCAGAATCCTTAAAAACTCACAAGGTCATATTCTCCAAATTTACCTTCTTCACCTAAAACAAAGGAACAAATACCAGGGCAAAGAAGAACCATGCTCATGGATCCACGTGTTGGTTTTAGAGAGGGAGGCCCTGAGGTGTCTTTCGTTACAACATTATTGCTTAGAGAATGAGTCAAGTCAATTGAGTTAGGAGAGCTTTTGAAGGGTCTCTCAGCAAAGCAAAAATACTCTCTCTTACTACATGGTTAATACATGGGAACCAGTTATAGATTTCTATCTTGGGTTCAGTGGCTCTGTTATACTATATACATAGGTATATATGTATATGTATATGTGTATGTATGTTCCAGAAATAAAATGTAAGAAAATAAATAACTTAGAACAGAAAGTAGAAAATAGTATCCAAATAACTGATCCTCTGGAAATCAGAATTAACCAACCAACTTGATTCCAGGAGACAATGAGAAATATTCAAATAAAGTAAAAAGACTGAAAGAAAAGAAAGAAGGAGGTTTTTAATATAAAAAACAACAAACAAGAAATACAAGTCGAGGAGACATAAATTAAGAATAATTGTGTTCCCTAAAAGCCATGAACCCTCCAACAAGCTAGATACCATATTTCAAGAAATCACAATGAAAACTGCTTGGATATATTAGACTAAAGAGCAAAGTGAAAATAGAAAGAAGTCACTAGTCATCTCCTAAAAAAAAAACTTAAAAAATGAAAATTCCTAGAAATGTTGTAGCCAAAATCCAGAGCTACTACGACAAAGGATACACTGAAAAGGGACAGCTAGGTGGCACAGTAGATAGAGAGCCAGGCCTGAAGTCGGGAGAAACTGGGTTCAAATCTGGCCTTAGATACTTTCTAGCTGTGTTAACCCCACTTGCCTTTACCCTTCTGTCTTATTTAGAGTTGTTACTAAGGTAAAAGGTAAGGTTTAAAACGACATAGACAACGACACGACGATGACGACGATGACAACAACAAACCACTGCAAGAATCCAGAATGAAAGAGTTCAAGTATCAAGGAACTACAGTCAGAATCATGCAACATTAGTACAAGTACTATTACAAAGGAGACAATATATAGGATTTTCATCTGAGCCTATAGAAAATAACAATACCTCTCCCATCCTCCCAGCTCTTCCATAGAGAATGATACAGTTTCTTGAGACTTATAGTACTGTCCCAGGTAAGGGTCCATCTATGTTGGTAAGAATTTGTTTCCCCATTAGTGTTCTGCTCAATGGTACAACTGTTTGTACTATTTGCCTCCTGCAGCTTTCTTTCAATTCTAGAAGGAATCATCAATTGCCATTTCCTGTCGATTCCCATCTGCTATGCTCCACTGCTCAGTTTTAATTATTCTCTGATCCAAGCAATCCTTTTCTTATTCCTAAGTCTTCTTAGGAAGACTCCCCAGTCCTAAGCCACACATGGTAAGTTTATAGTGTATAGAGGTGTAGGGAGAACTTTTCTTTCTGTATCTCCAAGAAGGTATGTCTCCCATGCCCTTAGTGACTTAAGATGAGCTGCTGATAACTGCCTTCTCTCTCTCCCACAGTCCAATATGTGTATCTTCCAATCTCATTAAATCACTCTTATTCTCACCTGGGATATCCTTCCATCCCCCATCTTTTCTGAGGGCAACTAGGCTGGGCAATTTAAATTACCTTGAGGTTACATCTTTCTAAACTCTTACCTTCCATCTTAGAATCAATACTGTATATTGGTTATAAGGCAGAAGAGTGGTAAGGGCTAGGCAATGGGGGTCAAGTGACTTGCTCAGGCTTAGACAGCTGGCAAGTGTCTGAGACCAGATTTGAACCCAGGAACTCCCTTCTCCAGGTCTGGCTCTCAATCCACTGAGCAATCCAGCTGCCTACCTTGAGGCTACTTCTTCAAGGATGGTGCCTCTCAACTCTGGTCCTAAGACAGGTAGGTGATTCTTATCATATCCTGTCTAGGTAGATTTGGAAGGCACAGCACCACTCAATAATATTTCCAGCACACATGGCCTTTGGCAAATTATTTAATCTCAGTGAGCTACATAGTCTGATCCAGGGGTCAGTCCTTTGTAGCTGTAACCAAAGAACCCAATTCCCTTTAGCTCCCAGGTTCTTTCTGCCTACCTCTAAATTCCCTCTGCCAGCATCTGTTTTGGTATTCTCTTCTCCAGCCTCATGCAACTCTTTGAGTCCCTCCCTTGACCTGTCCTGTCCTGCCTTTGCAGTTACTAGTTTCTGAAAGTTGATTGTGTCACAGCCCAATTCCCTGCTTTGGGAAGGAGGGAGGAAGGGGATCAATAGGGTGGTAGCTAAGGAGAGATGTGAGAATGATGATAGTTCACATTTTTATACTGATTTTTTAAGGTTTACAAAATGTTCCACAAATAAATCAGGACCTCAATTTATGTGTCCAATGCCTTCAGGACCCTTTGCATGAGTCAAAAATTGGACACAATAACAAGCCTCATTACTGAAGCAATATTTCTTATATGAACATACCTGGGTACTTTATGACTTTTCTGAGACTTATCAGGGCTACCAACATCACTACTCTTGCACACTGGGGCCATTGTTAATAATTAAATAGCATTAATGAAAGAAAGAGAAACACTTCTCTGACAGGGACACAGCTTGTAACAAGTGAGAACTCAGGACAAAGTAGGAGCTAATATTTGATATACACCAATGTAATACTGGCACTTCTCAGAGTGAGAATGGTGTGATTGGGCCAGCCACAATGTGGCTTTACACTGCTTGGGAAAATGGTACAAATTTAGCACATAATCCAACTTTGATTTATGTATTTTTCTGTCTTTAAGTTTTCGATCGCTAATTGCATATACTTGAATTCACATGTGTTGGGTTCAAGCAAAATGTGGTCCTACCAATTTATCTCATTTGAGTCTCATGAGGTGCATGGCATAGAGGACTTGGAGTTAGGATGACCAGGATTCAAATCTTGCCTCAGGTACTTTACTAGCTGTAGGATTCCTAGGCAAGTTTTTTAAAGTCTTTTCTCCTTAATTTCCTCATTGGTAAAATGATGGAGTTGGATAAGATATCTTCTGTCTCTAAATCTATGATCCTATGAACTGAGAGGTAGGTACTATTATTACCCTCATTTTATTTTATTTTTTAAAATTAATTTATTTAGTCAATTTAGAACATTATTCCTTGGTCACAATAATCACATTATTTCCCTTCTTCCCCACCACCCACCCTTCCTGCAGCCAACACACAATTTCATTGGGTATTACTTGTGTCCTTGATCAGAACCTATTTCCATGCTGTTGGTGTTTGCAGCATTAGGATGTTCATTTAGAGTCCACATCCCCAGCCATATCCCCTGGACCCATGGATTCAAGCAGTTGTTTTTCTTCTGTGTTTCTATTACCCTCATTTTATAGATGAGAAAATGGTATGTATTTGGCTTCCCTTCAGTTCTTTTTTACAAGTTGGTACAATTTTTATAATCATTTTCTGCCATTTTGCAATCCATGTTCTCTCCTCCTACCCTCCCTTCCTCCTCCCTCCCTAAGAGGGCAGGTAATAGAATATAATTGTACACATGTTTTCATACAATATAGATTTCATGTTCATCATGTGAAACAAGACACATATTCCTTACACTAGGGAAAAATTCACAGAGAAAATAAAGCAAAGAATGGTTTGTTTCGGTCTGCATTTGATGTCTGTCTATTCGTTCTTTCCTTTCATTTCTGTAAAAATAAAAACCCGTTTCTATGAAACCAGTGCTCTGCTTCATCTCCCCCTAAGGAAGGTTGGATGGGAGATCATTGGGAGGTTTGATTATCCCAGAGAAATGGCTATTTCACTGACCTCAATGGAGATAGTTAAGGAAACTGCTAAGGTGGCAGTGGGTGAAAGCCAAGATAGTCTGCTTGTCGAGTCCAACATTGCTATTGAAATGCCCATTTGTTGTTCTGTTCTTTCAGTCATGTCTGACTCTTCATGACCTCATTTGGGCTTAAAAAAAATAAAACCCTTACCTTCTGACTTGGAGTCAATACTGTGTATTGGTTCCAAGGCAGAAGAATAGTAAGGGCTAGGCAATGGGGGTCAAGTGACTTGCCCAGGGTCACACAGCTGGGAAGTGTCTGAGGCCAGATTTGAACCCAGGACCTCCCGTCTCCAGGCCTGGCTCTCAATCCACTGAGCTACCCAGCTTCCCCCTTCCATTTGGGCTTTTCTTGGCAAAGACACAGGAATGATTTGCCATTTCCTTCTCCAACACATTTTACAGATGAGAAAACTGAGGCAGTGTTGAGTGACTTGCCCAGGGTCATCCAGTTGGTAAATGTCTGAGGCCAGATTTGAGCTTGGGTTTTCTTGACTCAAGAACCAGTGCTCTCTCCATTGTGTCACCTAGCCACCAGTTAGGTAGAGTCAGAGAAGTCAAAAGATGGCAGTTTAGTGGCTGCCAAGGGACAAATTAGGGCATCCAGAATGATGGTGGTTCTAGAATTGGCTAAGACTGTTTGGACCACTAAGCAGAGGTATATTTAGGAATGCTTAAGCTTGGGGTATGCACCACAAGCATGCATTAAGCATTCCCTATGTTGAAGGGGAAGGACCAAGATCCTATCCATGGTCAAGATTCAGACACACCACCAGGGACACTAGTGGTGGGCCGCTACTAGGAAAAAGGATAGGATGATGACAAGAGGAACTTACATCGATCTGGCACGTGGTATCTTTTATTTTAACTAATTATTCAGAGCAGACACAAATCTATGTTATTTTTTTTCTTTTCTTTTCTTTTTTTGCTGCTGTAGGATTGGAACTGTGGCCAGCGCCCACTAAATTTGTCTCCTTAAGACAAAACCCTACTTGTCCTGTCTTAGTTACAGTTCCATCACAAAGGAGAAGTTAGGACAAGCAGTAAGACGGTGGTTCTTGTGGCCACTAAGATGACAGCTGGGTAGCCACTAATGGAAAGTAAAGGTGGCCATTAAGGGGTGATTAATTAGGGAGGTTACCATGAGCAGTTAACACGGTTGGACCTTATTTTATCCTGGATCTCCAGAGGCTGGGATGGCTTCAAACATGGTGCAAAGAGAATCTCCCCTTACATCATGTTCCAGAGAACCTGAATTCATTCTAGTTCCCCCCAAATCTGCAAATCTAGATGGGCTGTGCCTATTTGGGGGTTGATGTCTCCAGAGGTATCTCCCCTTCAATGTGATGGTAGAACGGCCCATTTGGGAGCCTACTGGGTACTATAAAATACGACAGCTGGGAGAGGTTTTTTCCTTTTCCTTTTTTTTCCCTTCTATTTGGATGGGATCCTAATCCAATAAATGCTTTGGAGATTTCTATGGAATAGATTAATTTTTACTAGAAAAAAACATAATTGGTAGATGTTAAGGCTATTGCCCTGACAAATCTGCCTCGGCTATATTTTTGAAAAAGTAAAAGACCTGATAAACTTCCCCATAAATATGCCATCTGTTCAGCGAGACCTGGGCGAGGAGCTCCCAGGAGGTTTCCCTGGGTGATTTATTCTTCATTAATAAGCTCTATTCTATATTAGTATCAGATTTATGGTTCTGCCTTTCGAAGATTTGGGGGCATTTTATCTGAGTAGAATTTCAAATGAGTGCTTGAAACTTCGCAGCTTTTCTCTCCGCAGGCAGGAAGAAGCAGCCTTTTGTCCTGAATGTGCAGAAACGGAAAGGATGGAACATCTTACTCCCCAAAGGGTGAGGAAACAAAGGCATTGCTCTGTTGGAAAAACAAACAAACCAGCGAATGGAACAGCAAGCTCAATAAAGCTTTATTCACTTGTTCCTATTAGTTCACACAGCTGGCCAGCCCACTTGTCAGGATCGCTTAGCAGCTGAAAAGGGAGCTTGGCTCGGGAGGCAGATCTGGTGACCCAGCTGATCACTGGACCAAGGGGTCCGACGTGCCAAATCAATGGAGTTGCTTCAAGAGTTCGCCAAGCTTTCAGATAGCTCAAGTGGATGACAAGGCAGCCCACTTTGGAAGGCAGTGTGGTGTGGCTGCTCCGATGCTGGACTTGGCATCAGGAGGTCAAGTGTTTAAATCTTACCCCTGACACTGTGTGACTTTTGGCAAATCATTTAGTCTCTCTAAGCCTCAATCTTCTCATCTGCCAACTGAGACACTTCGTCTCTGGAGTCTTGGGAGGCTCCAATGAGATAATGTATGCAAAGTGCTTTGGAAATCTTAAAGCAGATGGTACTTTGCAAACCATAAAGGCCACGAAGCTGGATCCTCTAGAGAGCCAATTGTTAAATTTTTACTGTGAGCACTTACACTTCAGCAATAGTCAAGTGCTACAAATCAGGGCTTGATTTATTGTTTTGCTGATTGTCTAGGCTTAGGAAAGTTATGGAGAAAGTATTAATAATATAGTTTAAATTTTGGAGGCAGCTGGGTGGCTCAGTAGATTGAGAGCTAGGTCTGGAGAGGAAAGGTCCTAGATTCAAATCTGGCCTCAGATACTTCCTAATTAAATGTATGACTCTGGGCAAGTCACTAGGCAATGGTGTATTACCTAGTCCTTATCTCTCTTCTACCTTGGAACTTTGTATTGATTCTAAAACAGAGGTTTGAAAAAATGAGAGTTTGACTAGATGGTCTCTGAGGTCTCTTTCAGCTCTCAATCTATGGATCCCTTATTTATTTTCATAATTTTTCTTTTTGTATTTTTCAAATGTAGTATTGCCTTTGAGCTACCTCCTCAATTTGGCACTCATGGATTTATATACTCAGTCCCCAGGGAGGAAACTACTTTCAGAGGCTCCAAGTTTACCTTGTAGATCTATACTCCTAAAAAAAACCCCTACCAGTGAGATTGCCTTTAATAATCGATCCATAGTCACAAGTAGCTCAAAGTAAAAACATTTACTAAGGTTATATAGTATGAACAATAGTTACAAAATACTCCCTAACTAAACTTGGGGAATATTTTCTAGCAAATACACATTGTATCAGAGGGAAGAGTGGGTACAAACTTAGTATAGTGGTAGTGGGGCACATGTAGAAGGAATATGTGGCTTAGACAACTCATATTGTTATACTACAGGGTCCCAAAGTTTTTTTCTTCTTGAGGAGTCCTCATCTGCTGAGTACAAGATCTTTTGCTGGGTGGGTTGTACATTTGGGTTCACTGGGTCCTCTCCTCTTAAAGCTTGACTCAAAAGTTTTTGTTAACTCACTTCTCTACTACCAAAGGTAGTACTGTGTACTGGTTCTAAGGCAGAAGAGTGGTAAGGGTTAGGCAATGGGGGTTAAGTGACTTGCCCAGGATCCACACAGTTAGGAAGTGTCTGAGATCAAATCTGAACCCAGGACCTGGGCCTGACTCTCAATCCATTGAACCATTGAACCATCTAGCTGTCCCTGCAATATATATTTAAATATTTGGATTCTAACTATGACATTTCTAGATATGCTCAATTTTAGGTTTCTTTCATGAGGTGATCAGTGGATTTCCCTCCCTAATTTTGTCCTTTGGTTCGCATACTTCTGGCAGTGTTCTTTTATGACCTGAAATATTGTATCTGAGATTTTGGTTGGTCATGGTTTTCAAGCAGTTCAAAGACTCTTAAAATCTTTCTCTTTGCTCTATTTTCCTTGCATTCCTGCAGTGCTGAGGGCAGGTGACTGAGAATTCTTGATGAGCACAGATAGGTACCTCCAAGTTTGCTGCTTCTGATAAGCATGTTTATATCACAAATATCTGATTATCTCCTAAACTGAATGGTTCACTCCCTTTTGACTTTGAGGCATAGGACATAACTACATGATCCATCTCAGGTTCCAGAGACCCAGTCTCTAGTCACATAGACCCTGTTGTCTAAAGGGTATAAATATTCCAAACTCCATCTTCTCTGGGAGGCAGCATTCCACCAGCTCTGCCTCTCTCAGCCTTTCCATTTGACTTAACCATTTGACTTACATTTAAATTAATAAATCTCTTATTTTTAAGCTAATTGTTGGAGTTGTCATTCTTGACAAAGAATACTCATCCCAAATCTAGGGCTCCACCTCAAAGCTCTCCCACAACAAATTTCTGCTTGTGCTTTTTTTTTTTAGGTTATTTCTTTCCTCTAAAATTTTTTTCTTGAGATTCTTTAACTTATATTATTTATTTATTATAATAGGAGGGCTTTCCCCCTTTTTTGTTTGTTCATGAAGTTGTAGAGCTTCTTTGATTTGTCAGCTCTTTGATTAGGATTTTATAAGAGACCTAGGCTCTACCCTCTCCTTCAGTGTTAGATTTGGGTAGCCAGGCTCAGACACTACCTTCCGTTATAACCCCAAAGTTGTATAGTTCTGTTACTGGGGTTAGCTCTTGCTTCTGCTATAGTATGGAAGTCATGTCTCTATTGTCTCAGAGTGGGTGGCTGCCTGGGGCCAAGACTTGCTTTCTTCCATAGACCTGACCTCAGATTTCAGTCCTGACCTGAACGGGGGCCTGAACCAGGGCCCAGTGAAGGGGCTGAGCCCAACCCACAGCTGCAGAAACCAATTTCCATTTTTCTCCTAGGACTTCCCTAGCTCAGTCTTCTCAGTTTCTTTCTGAAGCCTATAAGAGGCCCCAGTCTTTAGCCTCTAGAGCAGCCAGACCCAGAGTAAACTTTCTTCACTCTTCTCTGCTAGGGCATCTTTAGACCTCTGGAAGAACTGGCCCTGTCCATTTCCCTTTGCCCTCATCTATCTAACCCTAGGTGCATGAGCACTCTTCTGACTCAGAACCAATATATAGTATTGATTCTAAGATGGAAGGTAAGGATTTATTTTTAAAATCTTCCAATGGGCAGCTTGGTGCATCAGTGGATAGAGAGCCAGGCTTAGAGATGGAAGGCCCTGGGTTCAAATTTGGCCTCTTTCTAGCTGTGTGACTCAGCAACCCAGTTGCCTAGCCCTTTATTACTCTTCTGCCTTGGAAGTGATACTTATTTGAGATTCTAAGACAGAAGGTAAGAGTTTTTTTTTTTTAATCACCAAGGATATCAAACATCTGAATGCAGCAGATTCTGGCCAAGTCTATAATAGAGAATTAAAGAGGAGGTAAGAAAATATTTGCCAAGGAAGCAGTGATTACAAAGAGCCAGCATTGGCCTTATTGAGGACAAGTCTTGCCAAATGGATCTTATTTCCTTTTGGACAGTCTTCATAAACTGGTTCATCAGGGAGAAACATTAAAGATATAATTTACTTAGATTAAAACAACAACAACCTTTATCTCATGTCTTAGCATCAATACGTAGCATCATTTCTAAGACACAAGGGAAGGGTGTTGGTTTTTTTAAGAGCCTACTATGTTGCAAATACTGTGCTAACCACTGAGATTGCAAAGAAAGACAAAAAGCAGACTCTGCTCTCAAGTTGCTCACAGTTGAATGGGGGGAGGCAATATGTAAACAGCTACTACAAACAAAGTATATTCCAGGATAAATTGGAAACCATTCATGGAGGGAAGGCACTCGAGTATTGAGGGATGGGAAAAGGCTTCCTCTAGGTATTCTGCCAAGTTCTGGGGACCATAGGCTAAGAAGAACATTGATAAGAGGACTAGAGTTCATGCCCAAAGGGTGCTAAAGAACTGTCTGCCCTTTGATCCAGCCATAGCACTGCTGGGTTTGTACTCCAAAGAGATAATAAGGAAAAAGACTTGTACAAGAATATTCATAGCTGTGCTCTTTGTGGTGGCCAAAAATTGGAAAATGAGGGGATGCCCTTCAATTGGAGAATGGCTGAACAAATTGTGGAATATGTTGGTGATGGAATACTATTGTGCTAAAAGGAATAATAACCTGGAGGAATTCCATGGAGACTGGAACAACCTCCAAGAAGTGATGCAGAGCGAGAGGAGCAGAACCAGGAAAACATTGTACACAGACTGATACACTGTGGTACAATAGAATGTAATGGACTTCTCCACTAGTGGCAATGCAGTGATCCTGAACAATCCAGAGGGATCTACAAGAAAGAACACTATCCACATTCAGAGGAAAATCTGTGGGAGTAGAAACACTGAAGAAAAACAACTGCTTGATTACATGGGTTCAGGGGATATGGTTGGGGATATAGACCCTAAATGAACATCCTAGTGCAAACATCAACAACATGGAAATAGGTTCTAATCAAGGACACATGTAATACCCAGTGGAAGGGTGGAGGGAAGGGAGGGGGGAAAGAATATGATTCTTGTAGCCAAGGAATAATGTTCTAAATTGACTAAATAAAATTAGTAAAAAAAGAGGGCTAGAGTTCAAAGAAAAACAACTCTAATGGTGAAGGGATTTGAGTTCAAATCATTTGACGATTGGTCAAAAGAATGAAGGATGGTTAACCTGGAGGAGGAGGAGACAGTGTGGAGTGGGGAACATGCTAGTTGATTTCATGTGCTTCAAGGGTTTCGTTCAGAAGAGGGATTAGGCTTGTTTTGTTTGTCCCCAGAGAGCAGAACCAGGAGTGGAACCTAGCAGTGGTAAGAGATCAATTTGGGTTTGATGTCAGGAACCCCTGCCTACCTTTTTTTCTTTTAAAAAATGTTCCAGATTACATGTAGATACATGTAATTTTTAAAAAAAAAAATTTAAACTCTTGCTTTCCATCTTAGAATCAATGCTGGGTATTGGTTCCAAGGCAGAAGAATGGTAAGGGCTAGGCAATGGGGGTTAAGTGACTTTTCCCCAGGGTCACACAGCTGGGAAGTGTCTGAGGCTAGATTTGAACCCAGGACTTCCCATCTCTAAACCTGGCTCTCAATTCACTGAGCCACCCAGCTGCCCCCTAAATACATATTTTTAAAACCTCTACTTTCTGTCCTCGTAACAGCTCTTAAACTAGAAGGGCAAGGGCTTGGCAAATGAATTTAAGTGACTTGGCCAGGATTGCACAGAAAACAAATTTAAAAAGCTAGAATTTCTACCAAAGTATTCTTTGTGTAGGTAGGTAGGTGGAGCAGTGGAGAGAGTGCCAAGCCTAGAGCAAGTAAGACCTGAGTTCAAGTTTGGCCTTGGACATTTACTAACTCTGCAACTGGACAAATCCTGTTTGCCTCAGTTTCCTCATCTGTCAAATGAGCTGGAGAAGGAAATGGCAAACCACTCTGGTGTCTCTGCCCAAAATCCCCCAAATGGGGTCACAAAGAGTCAGACCTGACTGAATAATGGCAACCAAAAACTGAGTGTACATCTAGAGCCCTTTTTAGTACTCAGAGCTGTTCTCTATAGCACACAAGGACAGTTTAAAAGAGAGGGGTGTGTATGTGTGTGTTGTGTGTGTGTGTGTGTTTGGAGGTCCTACCCACTCTGCCTTGGGAGATAGTAAAGGTGTTTGTGGTTTAATTATGCATATATTATAATTATATCATATATAATTATATCCATAACATTATATCATATATAATTATATGTATATAATTATATGACTATTAGAGCTTAAAACTACACTAAGACTTTTGGGGCATGCTGTATTTATACTATATTATACTCATATACTATATTTGTATTATTATATTTATACTTATACATTTTATTATTAAAATTAATCAAAATATAATATATACACAGAGTATCCCCAAATATGTGTATTTATTTGTAAGTATGTGTGTGTGTATAAAATATCTAATACTATACACACAGAGAGGTAGCTGGCACAGTGGATAGAGTGCAAGACTTCAAGCCTGGAAGATTTGAGTTCAAATTCTGCCTCAGACACTTCCTAGCTGTGTGACTTAGGCAAGTCAGTCTCCTCATCTGTAAAATGTGGATAATATCACCTACCTCCCAGGATTATTGTGAGGATTAAATGAACTAATATTTGTCAAGTGCTTCCCAAACCTTAAAACAGGATATAGGGGGCAGCTGGGTGGCTCAGTGCATTGAGAGCCAGGCCTAGAGACAGGAGGTCCTGGGTTCAAATCTGACCCCAGACACTTCCCAGCTGTGTGATCCTGGGCAAGTCACTTAACCCCTATTGCCTAGCCCTTACCACTCTTTTGCCTTGGAATCAATGCACAGTACTGATTCTAAGATGGAAGGTAAGGGTTGACACCCCCCCCCCCATATAAATGTAAGCAATTATTCGCTATCTCGTGGCTTTTTTAGTGCAGGGTGCTATACTTCCCTTCATCCCTGATCCCTTTCTCAGTAGCTGCCTCCCTGTGTCACAGTCCAGCCAAAACAGCAGCAGGGTGGGCAATGTGCAGGATGCTAGGGCAGCCTTCTTCACCCCTGTATTCCAAGGGGATGCTGGGAAACAGGATGAATAAAAACAGGAAGGAAAGAATGAGCATGGAGATCAGACAATGAAGAGATGAATCAGTTTGGCTAGAGTGGGGATTACAAAAATGGTGAGAAATAATACTGGAAAGTTAGGGTGTAGCTAGATCCCAGAATGCCTTGAAAGTAAAGCTGCAGATTGCCGATTTGAGTGGGCAGTGGGGAAGTGACATGATGAAATTAGTGCTTTTAGGCAGCTTATCCTCCCATTGCTTAACAAGATCAATAGGGGTTGAGGGTGATGGATATACAATGGGATCGGAAGGAGGGATGAATATGAAGATGGATATAAAGTGGAGGGAGTGGATTTCCAGATGGGACAAACCAGAAACAGGGGGCTCTGAGCAAGGATGCTGTCACACAAGTGACTTGCCCAAGATCACCCAGTTGGTAAGCTCCCACACACAGCAATGGGAATGGGGAGGAAAGGGTGAATCCAAGAGACATTTTAGAACATCTGTCTTGGTGACAGATTTTATGTAGAGATGAATGAAGGAGATCCATTGATCCAGCTGTTTTAACATGTTTCATTATTGAGTGGATTTTAATATAACACGGGCCAGATTGAGTCCCTGGAGCTCTGCAACGACATGTAGATAAATCCTGAGAACTAGACTGTAACACAGCTGTTTGCTCTCCCCCAATACTAGAGTTACAAAGGGCTTCCAGTGCGTTTAGAAACACTGAATTCAATAATAGAAGCTTTCACCATGGTAGAAGGAGCACAGAGTTGATCTTGGAGTTGGAAGGATCTGTGTTCAAGTCCCTCTCTGATGTCTCCTGGCTGTATGACCCTGGGCAAGTCTTTTCAGCTTCCTGGTGTTCCAGACTGCACACTGCAGAGAAGGCACCTACCTGCACCAGCAGAGGGACTTTCCTCATATGGGAGGTCTTTATATCAATGAAAGCGTCACATCCCGACCTGGATATCAGGCGTCACCCACATCTGGCCAGACCACTAGGGGACACGTGTTCCAGATGTGTTTTCAGATTTACCTTTTCCCTGCCAAACCCCCGGTTGATTCGGGTTCTTTGGTTTCCACTCCATTCTGGACTTGTGTGCAATCTCCATGTGGCCACAAGATGTCGCCTTCCTGCAACAATTCTCCGTGAGCAGGCTGGCGGCAGTGGGCGGCTCTAGGTCTACGCATCAAAAAAGAGAGCGCCAGGGTGTACTTTTTGTTTTTAAGTAAATGTAAGTCCAAATTTAAGCAACCTGGAAATATAGCTCTCAGGCAAGAGACGATGGAAAGAAACGCCAGATGGCACAATTCCCCCCTTAGTATTTGCTGTCATTTGTTTTTCTCTGTTTTTAAAAAACCCTTACTATGTAATCAATACTATGTACTGGTTCCAAGGCAGAAGAGAGGTAAGGGCTAGAAAATGGAGGTTAAGTGACTTGTCCAGGGTCACACAGCTAGGAAGTGGCTGAGGTCAAATTTGAACCCAGGACCTTCCATCTCCAGGTCTGGCTCTCAATCCACAGAGCCACCCAGCTGTCCCCAGTTTGTGACTCTCTTAAATAAATGGCTTGTAAGATGCAGAGCTGGGAAGAGTCTGAGATAGATCAGCAAAACATTGGAAAAGTGAGGTTTTGGTACCTTCAGTTTGAAATCCAGTAGTTATTGTGCACAGAAATGGTAGCTTTTAATTGCATTGTAAAAAATACCAAAATGTGTTTAGTGTCTTCTTCCACAGGAATATGAAAGCTAAAGAATGATGAATAGCATGGTATAAGAGAGAATACTTGACTACCCAAAGAGAAATTACCAAAAGAGCTTGATTACCAAAAGCTCTGGATTCAAATCCCAGCTCAGCCACTTACTTGCTATGTCATCTTGGGCAAGTCACTGAATTTCCTTAGCTGCGCAAAGATGGAAGGTATTACGTACCCACTGAATGCCAAGCAATGTGTTAAGCAGTTTCACAATGATTATCTCATTTGACCCATGGAGATAAAGACTATTATTATCCTTATTTTACAGTGAGGAAACTGAGGCAGGAAGAAGTTAAGAGATTTCTCTGGAGTCACACAGCTATGAAGTATCTGAGGCTAGATTTGTACTTTCTGATCAGCTCTCTGTCCACTATATCGCCTAAATGGTTCTTACTTTCTTAGTATCAGTTCTAAGGCAGAAGAACACTAAGGGATAGGCAAAGGGGTTAAGTGACTTGCCCAGGGTCACACAGCTAAGAAGTATCTGAGGTCAAATTTGAACTCAGGACCTCCCATCTCTAGCCCTGACACTCTCCACTGTGCTATCTAGCTGCCCTCTCCTATTTGGTTCCAATGAGCATGTTATCTTCCTGTACTGCCTACCTTACAAAATTATGAGGACCAGCAGGTGAACTAGATAGAGGACTAACCTTGGAATCAGGAAGATTCAGTTTCAAGTCTTGACTCTAAAATATATTATATATGTGACAATGGATAAGTCACACTGAACCTTTCAGGCCTTCCTTAGGCAACTTTCTAAGTTTGGGATAGAGAAAAATTGCTGATTTTCATCAGCAAGGAGACTTTCTACAATAATGAGATCACAAATATAGAAGGGAGAAGGCGTATAAATTCCTCATTTCACAATTAACTCCATAGCTTCAAGTCCCAGCAATCCTCAGACTTATTCGTTTCACTGGTATTTATCCACAGTCCTCTAGAAAATCAACAGGAGGTGGAACAAAGAAAGAATAGCCAGATGGGTTGTTGGGAAAGAAGAGACAATGATCATGAAATCACAAACAGAAGGAAGAACAATTCCATTTTTATTTGGCTTCTGGTCCCCGTCTCCCCCCTCCCCCCCCCCCCCGCCCCAGCCAATTCAATTGGAATTTAATGGTAACAGCAAAAGTTTGAGGAAATAATATTTTGCTACCAAGGAGAATGCTCTTTGGACTGGAAAGACTAGAACAAGAATGATTAACAGGGATTCAATGAAGAGGTGGCATTTTAACATCTAAATGTTAATGTTATTAACATTTATTAATAATCTGAACCTAAATGCCCTCAAGAAACCCAAGTCACCAGGTCTAAGAGACGATATCCCGGTGGGCTAAAAGAATGAGCCACTACAGGAGAACTCTAAAAAATCATAGGGACAATGAGAGGTGGCATAGGACGTAGGCACTTAACAAGTGCTTATTGGCTGACTAGAGACAGACAAAAGCCTTGATTTATAAAACAACTGAGGAGGTCACTTCTTCAAACAATAAGTAGGTGAGCAAAATTTCAATTCTTGGCAAAAGTCAGAGCATATCATTAAAGGGGTAGTTGGAAAATCATTAGAAAAGGAACCAGGAGGCAGTGAGTTGGCTCAGTGGATAGAAAGCAATGAGGTCCTGGGTTCAAATCAGACCTCAGACACTTCCTAGTTGTGTGTTCCTGGACAAGTCATTTAACCCCAATTGCCTATCCCATAGCACTCATCTGCCTTGGAAATGATTCTTAGCATGGATTCTAAGACAAAAGGTTAAGGGATTAAAAAAAAGGAAAAGGAATGAGAGGTCACAGTCAGCACAGATTCTTGAAAAACAGATCATTTCAAACTAACATAATTTCTTTCTTCTTTCCTACCTTTTTAATGGGGCAACTAGACTGGTAGATCAGAAAGATGCCATAGACTCAGGATACATACATCTCTGCAAAGCATTTGGCACCATCCTCAAGATGTCCTCATGGACAGGAGGGAAATATGTTGGGGACAGGGTGGTACTCCAGTTATCTGGGTTTGAAATTGCTTGAACTGAAGGAGTGATTAAGGAATCTTTGTCAACTTGGAAAGAAGTCACCAACAGAGAACATTTCCAGCTCTAAATCTATGATCCTTTGTGTATTCCAGGGATCTTTGGCCCCTTACTGTCATTTTGACTTGGATGACTTGGATGAAGGTGGAGACGGCATGCTTGTAATGTGGTATGTGACACAAAACTAGGAGAGCTGTCTAACACACTGGATGATGCATCCAAAAAACCCCAGTTGTCTAGAGATCACTCTAGACTAATCTCCTATCTAGATATCATTCTAGATGAGTCTAAAAATCGATTAGGTTGACATTTAAGGTCAAATATAAAGTCATGTCCTTGAGTTAAAAAAAACAACAACCTTGTACAGAGAGACGGCAACTAGGTGGTTCAGTGCTTTGAGAACTAGGCTCAAAGATGGGAGGTCCTGGGTTCAAATCTGGCCTCAGACACTTCCTAGCTATGTGACCTTGGGCAAGTCACTTAACCACCATTGCCTAACCCTTATGGTTCTTTTGCCATGAAACCAATACACAGTATTGATTTTAAATCAGAAGGTAAGGGTTAAAAAAAATACAAATAGAAGATATGATAGGTATGCCTAAATCAAGGTTACAATGAAAAATGCTTGTCATTAAAAATTTAAGATTCAAAAGAGGTCAACAATGTGAGATGACAGCTCAAAAATTTAATATAATTTTAGGTTATGCTCATTGAAATATATTCAGAATGAAGGAGGCATTAATCCCACTGCATTCTGCCTAATCAAACCCAACTGGAGTATTGTGTTCATTTATGAGTATAACATCTTAGGAACATATTGATAATCAAGATTGCCTCCAGGCAGCCAGGTGGTGCAGTGAATAGAGCAATGGGTCAGGAAGACCTGAGTTCAAATCCTGCCTTAGTTACTACTAGTTATATACTAGTTGTATGACCCTAGGCAAACCACTTAACCTTTCTTTGCCTCAGTTTCCTGAAAAATAAGATAATATTGCTCAACTATAAGATAATAATAGCACCTATCTGCTAGGGTTATTGTGAGGATCAAATGAAATAATATTTTAGCGCAGTGCCTGGCACATAGTGCTTACTACATGCTCCATTCCTCCTTGTCTCTTCCTTTCCTTTCTCCCCTCCCTCCCTTCCTCTCTTCCTTCCTTCTTTCCTCCCCTCCCTCCTTCCTTGCTTCCTTGCTTCCTTGCTTAACCTCTTTCAGTCTTAATTATAATAATTAGCATTTACATGGTGTTTTAAGGTTTTTCAAAGCACATTATGAATACTATCTAATTTTATCTTTGCAACAACCCTTGTAGGTCCTTTTTATTATCCCCATGTTTACATATGGGAAAACTGAGGCAGACAGAATTGGCCAGAGTAAAGGTCTGAGGCCAGAGTTGAACTCAGGTCTTCCTGACTCCAGGTCCAGCTACCTAGCTGCTACTGTTAGCTCATTGGCAAAACAGGGGGGTTGGATTTGATGGCCCTTGAAGTCCTGTCTTGCTCTAAATCTATGATTCTTTGAAACTATATTCTTATTTAAAGGGGAAGATATTATGGTATAGTAGAAAAAGAAATATTTAGGAAGCTTGAGTTCTAGTGCCATCTCTGTCTGTTCCTAATTGCATATTCTGGGGATAATCCATTCTAACCAGCTTGCTTCACAGGGGCATAGCAAGGAACAAATGGAAAATTTATTTTAAAAAATCAATATGGGGGCAGCTAGGTAGTTTTGGAGAGCCAGGACTGGAGATGGGAGTTCCTAGGTTCAAATCTGACCTCAGTCACTTCCTAACTATGTAACTCTGGGTAGAGTCACTTAACTCTTACTGTTCTTCTGCTTTGGAATCAATATTCGGTATCAATTCTAAGACAGAAAGTAAGGGTTTAAAAAATCAACACAAAAGTAAGGTGTTATTCAAAAGTTCATTTATATTCTGGTAGAATATAAGTTCCTTGAAGGCAGAAACTGTCTTGCTTTTATATTTTTATGTTTTGCATTTGGTTCATAGTAGGTGCTTAATAAATGTTTATTGGTTGATGACCGTATATCTGGAATATAAGCATATTAGAAGACTATTCTTGTAGAAGGGTAACATGATATAGAGGAACCTTGAATAAATTACCTGTCCTCTCCTGGTCTCAGTTTCCTCATCAGTCAAATAAGACGACTGTCTTATTATCTTAGATTTAAACTTTCTATGAGTTGGTAGATGCTCTTGGTAAGCCTTTTCAGGCTAGTTAAGACAGCTATACTCCCCAAGAAAGGGTTAAGGAGGGTTATTACTCAAATCCTTTCCCAGCTGTGGCCAGCTCCATTCTTCCTTTGTACAAGGAGGTCAAAGGTGAGGCCAATACAAGGGCTGACCATCGACAAATAAAATGATCGTGTTTGTTTTCTAAGCCAACTGGTTCTTTCTCCCCAGGTTGCTCTCTAATGTCCTCCTGGGGGCCCTTTAAAACTTTGGAGAGTAAGAACAAGACCATTTCAATCGGTCTCTGAAATGGATAGGCTGGTCTCACCGTCTCTGGGGCTGTCTTTTCATTTGCTTTTTTCATTTTTAGACACATTCCAAACTTTCAGCAAATTACAGTGTTTGCCAACTGGCTGTCTGGGGCCAAGGAGTGGAGTTATTTATACTCTTCATTGGGATGTTGCCATCCTAGAGAAGCTTTACTTAAAATTTGGTCAGACACTGACAGCAAGAGGCATCTGTTGGTCCAACTGACAGCTGATGCTACTCTGTGATGAAGATGCTAAAGACAACTGGGTTGAGGATAGCAAAGCTTCTCCCAACTACAAGCCTAAAGAGTCTCTCAACAGTGATCAAAGAGGTAGACCAGCATTGTCCTCCAGAATTCTAAAGCGTAGAGAGGAGTCCTGATACTAAAACTGGTGGCTGATAGAGTCTAAAGGCCAGAGAAGGACATTAGTTACTCATTCATTCACTCATTCATTCAATAAAGATATATAAAAGCTAGTTGTTCAATGGATAGAACACAGAGCCTGGAGTCAGGAAGACATCTTCCTGAGTTCAGATCCAGTCTCTGGCTATCTGACCCTGGGCAAATCACTTCACCCTGTTTGCCTTGGTTTCCTTATCTGTCAAATGAGCTGGGGAAGGAAATGACAAACTGCTCCAATATCTTTGCCAAGAAAACCCCAAATGGGGTCACAGAGAGTCAGATACAACTGAAAAACAACTACACAACTGTGAGCGCCTACCACATTCTAGGAAGTGTCCAAGGCATAGTATTTTAAGATATATATATATGAGATTTATAAAATATATTATATATTTAAGAGATTTATATTATATATATATGTGTGTATATATATATATGCCTTCAGGAGCTAACAGTCTAGTTGGGAATTCAAGATACACAAATGTGAAAAGTTAATTCTTAATATATAGTAGTAGGATGACCTCAATGGAAAAAAAGATAAATGACAGAAGTAAATGTTGTGTTTGGGTCCCCATCTTCTCTCCTCGAGTCTTTTTCTCTTCTTTACCTTATTTGAGGAGCTCAGCTTACTCTCTTCCATTCCTTCCACATTAAATTTTGCTCTTAGGAAAGAGTCATTTATATGTTAATATGAAGTCCCATGAGAGTGAGAAGTGTCTCAATTACTTTTAGATTGCTTTGAGTGCACCTAAACCAATGCTCTGAAAATTGTGGGTGCTTGATAAGTGGGTGTGATATGAATGAATGGATTTAAGTCTCTGGCTTACCTCTCCCATGAGTACTGGTAATACTCCCTCTACGTTTCCCTCAATTTTGCTCCAAAGGACTTTCAGCCATGAGTGAGCAGGTGGATTTTTGTAGAGAAGTGAGGTCTCTGAGTTCATGATGCAAAGGTGACCAGGAAGTTTATTTACCTAATGTTTAAGACAAGCTCAGCAGGCAGGATACTGAACAAAATAAAACGTCAAATGAAGGGTTCAAACAATATGTACTGTAGGATGCCTGAGAAGAGATGGAAAAAGAGAGATGGGGAAGGGAAGAGGGAGAAGGAAAGGGAAAGGAGAAGGAAAGGAAGAAGAAGAGGGAGGGAGAGAGACATAGAGAAAGAGAGAGAGGGAGAGAGAGTCAGAAAGAGACTGAGACAGAGCTAGACAGAAACAATGCACTCATGCCTAGAACATGCTTCCTCCTTATTTTAGGCTTCATTAAGAAGAATATCTTATACATGGGTCAAGGAAATTTGTTTGGGGATGTAGACTCTAAATGATCATCCCAGCGCAAACATCAACAACATGGAAATAGACAAAGAGAGACTGAGAGGGAGAGGGAGGAAAGAGGAGTCCCATGGAGACTGAGAAAAGTCACGAGGACCTAAAATGCTTTGGAAATATTTCAATTTCATCATTGTAGCTTAGCTTTATCAAACACTTCATAGTTATGCATATATGTATTTATACATGCATTTATATATTCTCCTTTGAGACCCCAGATTTGAGAGAGGAAGGGGCAGGCATTCCAGGTGAATTGCATTTGAACAATGGCAGGAAACGGGCAAGCACAGGATGCATTGGGAGATAGCAGAGAAAAATGGCTGGAGAGGAGGAAGTAGCAAGAGAGATAAGGTTCGAAAAATAGGTTGGGATCAGATTGTGTGGGGCGTTGAATGCCAAGCTAAGAAAATTGGAATTTGTTCTTTAGACAATGGGGAGCCACCAAATGACATTGGATGTGATGAAAGCAGTATTTTGAGAAGAGTGATTCTGGTAGGGGTCTGCAGGTTGGATTAGGAAAGGGGAACTAGGAGGCACAGAACTGAGTTATCAGGTTATTGCAATAACCGGCAATGCAGAAAGAAGGACCTGAGCTAGAGGCCAGGTGGTTCGAGAGCTGCTTTTTGAGTAGACAGACCTCGTTTCAATACAAGCTGTGCAATTTTGGGCAGGCTACTTTAGCCCCTCTGCCTCTCAGTGTTCCTCATGTACAGAATGAGGGGAAAGGATTGATTCATCGGCCTTTAAGGTTTCTTCCAGCTCTAAGTCTCTAGTCCTTTGGGGGCTTAAGTAGCTACTAGATAATAAGCTCAATGAGAACAGGGTCTACATAGCATCTATTTTTATATTCCTGTTACTCAGCACGATGCCTTGAAAACAAAAGGTGTTTAATAAATGCTGAATTTTTAGTGGTTAATTTGACAGAAATATAGAAGTCAGCAGTGGGAGCTGGTTTTGGAGAAAGCAACAACTTTTGTTTTCACCATGTTGAGCCTGGGGTGAGAGTAGATCAACCAAGAGGGAAAATAGGAAGCCCTTTGCTTGGCATTTAAATTCCTTCGCAGGCCAATTTCCTATCCCCTGTCCTTGTGAACAAGGTTCCCATCAAAGTGGCCTATTTGTAATTCCCCATATATGACATTCCATGCCTTTGATCTGACTGCACTCATGCCTAGAACATGCTTCCTCCTTGATTTTAGGCTTCATTAAGAAGAATATCTTATACATGGGTCAAGGAAATTTGTTTGGGGATGTAGACTCTAAATGATCACCAGCGCAAACATCAACAACATGGAAATAGGTTCTGATCAAGGACACACGTAATACCCAGTGGAATTGCCCGTCGGCTACAGGAAGGGTGGGTGGAGGGGAGGGAGGGAAATAAAGTGATTCTTGTAACCAAGGAATAATGTCCTAGATTGACTAAATAAACTAATTAAAATTAAAAAAGAAGAGTAGAGGAGGGGAAATATATGAGAGAAGTTATGAAGATAAAATCAAAAGGATTTGGCAAAGAGAATGGAGATAAGAGAGTGAGGAGTTGAGGAAGTCATCTAGGTTGTGATCCTGGGATTGCAAGGCTGGTGGTATCCTTCAAGTCCTAGGGAAATTATTAAGTGGGGAGGATATTAGGGAAAAGCTAATGGGTTCTGCTTTGGGCAGAGAGTCCTGGGGGACTGCTCTATGGTTAATGGGGATGACCTGGCTGAAGATACAGCAAAAGAGCCTAAGGAGAGGTCAGAGAACAAAGTTAGAGCAGTGTCATGAAAACCTTGAGAAAAGAGTACTATGGAGAAGGGGGTGTTGGTTAAAGTTGCAGAAGTCAAAGAAGAAGAGGACTAACTAAAGGGTATTTGATTTGGCAATTGCTAAATCATTGACAACTTTGGAGAGAGTCGTCTCAATTGAATGATAAGTGTCAAAGCCAGAAAGATAGTAAGATAATTAAAGGAAAAGAAGTAGAAACAATCAAGTAGAAAAAGTAGGCTGTATCTACCAACATCTACCCACTTTAGTCTTATATATTACAACTTGCAAGAATTATAGATAAGATAGAAGACACGCTTGCTCCAGTTGATGAAATGTTAAAACTGTTGTAATCTCAGTCAATAGCCAATAAAAATGTATTAAGTGCTTAAAAAAAAAAGAAGAATATCTTGCCCAGAGCAAGAGAAGCTATGGTCTCACTAGTTGACACAGTTGATATAGTACTGTCTTAAGGCCAGGAAGATCTGAATTAAAATCCTGTCTTAGATATCTATCTGCAAGGTGACTCTAGTCAGCCTCAGTTTCCCCATCTGTAAAATGGGGATTATAATGTTACCTAATTAATAGGATTTCTGAGGATCAAAAGAGATGGAATATGTAGAGGGTTTTATAAACCTCAAGGTACTATATAAATGCTAGCTATGATGATAATGGAACAAGACAAAAGAGGAGAAAAGGAGGAGGAAAGAAAAGGAGAAGGAAGAAAAAGGAGAAGGAAGGGGAGAGGAAGAAGAAGAATGGGAGGGGAAGGAGAAGAAGGAGGAAGTGGAGGAAGAAGAGGTAAGAGAAGGAGAGAAGAGGAAGAGGAGAATAAGAAATATTCTTGGTTACACCACAATTGGAGCATTGTGCCCACAACTTATGGGTGCCATGTTTTATAAAGGAATTTGACAAGCTGGATTAGATCCAATTAGGAAGAGAGTCTGTCACTTAGAATATATAACTTCCTTCAAGGTCTAGAGCAGGGGCCACCCACCTATAGGAAGCTGACTTTCCTTCTTCTCCACTATTGTTGATATTCTCCTCCCCCTGCTCCAGATATTATTTTGTATTTGCATTCAGGATAGTTTGTATTTGTTCATCCACTGAATCTAGGAGAATGTCTTCTTGACATCAGGGACTATTTTATTTTTGTCTTAGTGGCAACAATGTCTCACACTATACAGAGCATGTAGTTGAGATTTAATAAATGTTTTATGTTCACTAGATGAGATCAGAACTCAGAAGAGAGGTCAAGATTCAATCAACTCGATGGGGCAGCTAGGAAGGCACAGTGAGTCACACTCACACAGTGAGACACAGAGTGTCAGGTCTGGAATTAGGAGGTCCTGGGTTCAAATTTGGACTCAGGCACTTTCTAGCTGTGTGATCCTGGGCAAGTCACTCAACCCCAGTTGCCTAGTCCTTACCACTGTTCTGCCTTAGAATTCCAAGACAGAAGGTAAGAATTAAAGAAAAAACACCTTAGTCTGGGAATGATTCATAATGCTGAAATTGTCTGGGGGAGGGAGTAGATAAGTCTCTGAAAAGAAGAATTAGAGAAGAAAGCAAAGCCAAGGGCTAAATCTTGTTATAGTGCCTACAACTGAGCTCAGGAAGAAGAAAAGTAATCACAGAATGGGGAAGATGAGTGTGGGGGGACAGGCCATAAGGGCACGCAGACAAACTTTTATGAGCTGGCAACATGGGCACAAACTCTAATCAGGCTTTTTAAAAGATAAAAGGAGACTAGGTCTAGCAAAGCAATACAAGAACATTATGTACCTTCTAAGCTGGATCCTGGCAGGATGTTGTCTACAGAATGTTCTTTTCACCCTTTGGTAGGATGTCTTGGTCTTTGATCAGCTAAACTCCTGCTCTTTGGGGACCTTCTATGCAGTTACAACAATGCTTAGGCAAATGTAGAAAGGGAAGAAAGTGAGCCTGCAATATACCTAGATATTGAAATGATTTTATATTCATAGGGCCTATGAAGAAGGGACAGAAAAAAGAGTAAGTGCAAAGAGACACATAAGCAAGAACGAACTTAACACATCACAACTGGGGGACTTTTTCCCCACCTTTTAAAATCATGACCTAATGCCTTAGAATCATTACTAAGTATCAGTTTGAAGCCAGAAGAGAAATAAAGGTTAAGCAGTTGGGGGAAAGTGACTTGCCCAGGGTAATAAAGCTAGGAAGTATCTGAGGTCAGATTTGAACCCCAGGACTTCCTGTTTCCAGGTCCAGCTCTCTATCCATCAAGCCACCTACCTAGTTGCCCTGACCTTTTTAAAATAAGATATAACATCTCTGCATATTGTAGTTTTTAAAGCATTTAAATTAATAATAATGATGCTAGCTAATATTTATATAATAATTTAAAATATTCAAAGCCCTTTACATGTATTATCACCTTTAATTTGGTCCTCACAATAATCTTAGGAAGTAGGAATTATTTTTTATCTCTGTTTAATAGAAGAGGAAAGTGATGCTGATAGAGGTGTAAATGATTCTCCCAGAGTTCCATTGCTATATGTGCTGAAAACCAAACTTGAACTTAGGTGTCTTTAATTCCATGTCTGATGTTCTATCCACTATGCAACCTAGCTGCCTTCATCAATCAATTCACCAGTTTATTCATTCAACAAACATTTATTAAGTGCTTGCTGCCTGTAGAGAATTGCATTAGGCACTAGGAAATATTAAAAATCTCGATATGATACTGTTCCTTCCCCTGTGATCCTAACAATAGTGTGGATGGATGGCACATACAGATATATGATAGAAATCTTGACATGGCAAGTACATTAGAAACATGCTTTGTAAAATCTGAGAGAGGAGGGTATCATCAATTTGGAATTTCAGGGAAGGCTTCATGGAAAAGGTGGAAGGTTGATTTGGGCTTTAAAGGATGGGCAGAAATTCAGTCATGAGATAAAGTGAGGGAGAACACTTAAGGGATAGAGAACAGTGTTGTAGAGGTGGGAAAACATAGGGTATATTTTTGTTCTCTCTGAAAAAAGCTCTGCGGTTTTTTAGTGGACTCCAAGCTCAATATGAGAAAATAGTGTGACATGGTTTAAAAAATACATGTGATTTGGGGCTAGCTACATCGAAGGGCAGAATATCCAGGACTAGGGAGACTGTCCCACCATGTTCTGTTCACCTGAAGCATTATGTTCAATTCTAGGCATCATGTTTAGGAAAGTTTGTTGTGGTTGTTGAGTTGTTTCAGTTATATCCAACTCTTCATGATCCTACTTGTGGTTTTCTTGGCAAAGATACCAATGTGGTTGCCATTTCCTTCTCCAGCTCATTTTACAGATGAGGAAACGGAGGCAAACAGGGTAAAGCAACTTGCCCGGGGTCACACAGTAAGTGTCTGAGGCTAGATTTGAATTTAGGTCCTCCTAATCCTAGGGCCAACACTCTCTCCACTGTACTACCAAACTTCCCCCTCTTTGTACTATGGCATGCTGATAACTGGCTATGAGAAGTGAAGAGTTGAAAATTACACGAGAGAAAGGAAAAGAAGGAAAGAACCAAGAATTTAGTAAATGCCTACTATGTACAAGGTACCATCTGTCCCAAGTGCTCTACAAATATTATTTCATTTGATGCTCACAACAACTTTGGGAAGCAGGTAATATTATTATCCCTATTTTATAGAGAAGGAAACTGAGGCAAACAGAAGTTAAGTGACTTATTTAGGATCATACAACTGTAATGTCTGAGGCTGGATTTAAATTCAAGTCTTCCACAGGGCAGCTAGGTAGTACAATGGATAGTTAAAGGGATTAGCCCTAGTGAGGAATGAGGGAAGAAACAGACTTTGGGTGATAAATGATGCAGAGAAGTTTTTATGGATGGAGGAAAGAATAAGTGGCAATCATGTTGTATTACCTAAAGTAGGAGGCTAAATTATCTAATGTTAGAATGAGTGTCCAGTTGAAGTTGGAAGAAAAGAGGGGAAGATTTGGAAAAGTCACTGCAAGGAATGAGATAAGAAGTCTGTACTTTAACTTTTGCTCCCTTGGGTTTCTTTTTATTTTATTATTTTAATTTTTTAAGCAACAAATATTTTTAAATCGAATTAAAATTTTTACCCAATCACATGTAAAAAGTTTCTGACATTTTAAAAAGAATTTTGAATCTCAAATTCTTTCCCTCCTTTTCTTCCCTCCTGACCCTCTACTGAGATGGGTAGAATCTGATATAAATTTTACATGTGCAATTATGTAAAATATTTTTCTATACTAATCCTTTTGTGGAAGGAAATTTGAATTTAAAAATTAAGAAAGAAAGTGAAAAAAGTTTGCTGTGGTCTGGACTTAGACTCCATTAGTTCTTTCTCTGGAGGCAGATGACATTTTTTTTCATGAATCCTTTGGGATTGTTTTGGATCATTGTAATGCTGAGAATAGCTAAGTTATTCACAGTTGTTCATTCTATAGTATTACTGTCACTGTGTATAGTGTTCTTCTGGTTCTACTTATTTCACTGTACTTGAGTTTGTGAGCTCCTGCTTATCAATTTTTACAGCACAATAGTATTCCATTACAATTGTATACCATAACTTATTCAGCCATCCCCCAATTGATGAGTATCCCCTCACTTTCCAATTCTTCACACCCACAAAAAGAGCTACGTAAAATATTTGTGTACGTATGAGTCCTTTCCATTTTTGTTTTTATCTTTTTGGGATACAGACCCTTTCTGGGTCAAGGATTATGTACTATTTTATAAACCTTTGGGCATAGGTCTAAATTACTCTCTAGAGCAGCTGAATCAATTCACAACTCCCCCAATAGTGCATTAGTGCCTCAATTTTCCCATATTCTCTCCAAATTCTGTCATTTTCCTTTTCTGTCAGAATAGTCAATCTGATAGGTGCGGGATGGTACCACAGAGTTGTTTTAGTTTGCATTTCTCTAGTTAATAGTGATTTAGAACATGTTTTCACATGACTATTGAGAGTTTTAATTACTTTGAGAATTACCTGTTCATATGCTTTGATCATTTATCAAATGGAGAATTACTTGTCATATACATTCAACTCATTTCTCGATGTATTTGGGAAATGAAGCTTTTAGGAGAGAGAATTGTTGTAAAAATTGTTTTTCACTATTAAAATATTTACACATTACTCTTCATCCTATTTCTTCCCCTGTTTATTCTTTTCTTTTTCCTTTCATTCTGTCCAACCTAAAAACTATTTAGCTTCCAACCATCACATCCTCCAATTTGCCCTCTTTTCTATCAGTCCTTTCTCCTTCTCTTATCCCCTTCTCCTTCACTTTCCTAAAGGGCAAGACAGATTTCATGGCCAACTGCTTGTGTATGTTCTCTCTTTGAACCAATTTCTATAAGAGTAAATTTCAAGTTCTCCATTCTCCACCTCCCCCATCTTCCCCTCTATTATAAAAGCTCTTTCATGCCTCTTTTATGTTATATAATTTACCTTATTCTATTTCTCCTTTCCTCCTTCTCCCAAATGCATTCCTCTTTCTCACCACTTAATTTTATTTTTTTAGATATAATCCCACCATATTCAACTCACACCCCTTGCCCTCTGTCTATGTTTACTACTTCTAACTGCCCTAAAATGGATAAAGTTCTTAGGAGTTAAAAAAAATCAGCTTCCCATGTGAGTGTGTAAATAGTTTAACCTTATTGAATATTTTTTGATTTCATTTTCCTGTTTACCTCTTTATGCTTCTCTTGAATTTTGTATGTGAGAATCAAATTTTCCATTGAGCTCTGGTCTTTTCATCACAAATGTTTGAAATTCTTCTATTTTATTGAATATCCATCCCCCCCTCCCCAAAGATTATGTTCAGTTTTGCTCAGTAAATGTTGCTTGGTTGAAGTCCTAGCTCCTTTTCCTCTTGAATATCATATTCCAGGTCTTCTGATCCTTTAATGTAGAATATGCTAAATCTTATGTTATTCTGATTGTGGCTTCATGATATTTATATTGTTTCTTTTTTTTTGGCTGCTTGCAATATTTTCTGATCTGATAATTCTGAATTTGGCTTTAATATTTCTCTAGTTTTTTTTTTATCACTTTCAGAAGGTGGATTCTTTCAATTTCTATTTTACCCTCTGGTTCTAGAATACAGGGCACTTTTCCTTGATAATTTCTTGAAAGATGATATCTAACTCTTTTTTTTATCATGGCCTTCAGTTAGTCTAATAACTTTTAGATTATCTCCAAGTTTTTTTTCTAGGTCAGTTGTTTTCCCAGTAATATATTTCACATTTTCTTCTATTTTTTCATTCTTTTGACTTTGTTTCTTAATGTCTCTGGGAGTCATTAGCTTCCACTTGTCTAATTCCAATTTTTTTAAAACTTTACCTTTCATCTTAGAATGAATACTGTGTATTGGTTCCAAGGCAGAAGAGTAATAAGGACTGGGCAATGGGGGTTAAGTGACTTGCCCAAGGTCACACAGCTAGGAAGTGTCTGAGGTCAGATTTGAACCTAGAATCTCCCATCTCTAGGCTTGGCTCTTAATCCACTGAGCTACCCAGTTGCCCCCTTCCAAATCTAATTTTTTATTCAGTGAGCTTTCATGTTTACTTTTTTAATTGTCCAATTCTACTTTTTAAGGAGTTCTTCTCTTCAGTGGGCTTGTGTGCTTTTTATTTTTTTTTAAATAAATTGGCCAATTCTGTTTTTAAAAATACTTTCTTCATTATTTTTGTGACTCCTTTAGCAAGCTTGTGACTCTTGTTTCATAATTTTTCTGTATTGTTCTCATTTCTTTCCCCAATTTTTCTTCTACCTTTCTTATTTGATTTTTTAAAATCCTTTTTGAGCATCTCCATGAATTCTTTTTGGGCTCGAAACCAATTCATATTTTTCTTGGAGGTTTTTGATGCAGCAGTATTGACTTTGTTGCTTTCTGAGTTTGTGTTTTGGTCTTTCCTGACTCCAAAATCATCTTCAATGCTAAGTTTCTTTTTCTATTGTTTGCTCATTTTCCAGCCTTTTCCTTTTTTTTTTAGCTTAAAAAAACTATTAAAAATTGGGTTCTGTTCATATATTAAAGGAACTCTGTTCCAAGCTTCAGATTCTTTATGTAGCTGCCTTCAGAGATAGTCAGCTCTGGGATATATAAGCTTTCAGTTTTCCAAGATGGTGTCATATAAGGAGAGATGCATTTAATGCTAACCTGGCCTTTGATCTGGTCTATAAGCAACCACAAGCACTCTTTTCCACCTTGGAACAGTGACTGGGTCCCCTTCTCTCAGGATCCCCTTAGGCTGTAAGCATTGGTGTGTTAGTGCTCCTCCTTACCCTCTCAGATCATGACCCAGGACTCTGACCTGGATCTGTGTATGGACAATACAACAAGAATCTTTCACTTGGAGTAAGCAAAGGAACCCTTGTAAAGCAGTTGTCTAATCCTCCTTATCATCTGTGGCTAGGAGCTCTGAAGCCTTTGCTGATGATTCAACTGTGCCCAAGGCCTGTAGCCATGATGAGGCTTGCCTGGATGCCCTACTTTGTGCTCCACTACCACCCTGGTCTAATAGATCTTTCTTGCCAGGCTTCTGAGTTGTTTTGGACTGAAAAATTATTTCACTCCATCTTTTTTAAGGTTCTGCTGCTCCAGAATTTGTTTTTAGGTATTATATCTTATTTTATTATTTATTATATTAAGATTATATTATTTTATTTTTATACATTTGATATAAATATATTTTATATAATACATTTGATATAAAATATATTTACATATTTGATATAAATATACATTTATATCAAATATATAAAAATAAAATATATTTTATAATATATCTTAATTGTTGGAAGGGTGATTTGGTAGTAATCAAGTAGGCCTGTACTTTTCTGCCATCTTTGTAATAAATATTTAAAAAAATTAATCTTTTCCTCCTAATTAATATTTCCTATGAAAATAACAACAATAAATCTCCATATATTTATAAAGTCTAGTAAAATAAGTTCCTATTTTAGATATGCTGAAAATGTCTCCTGGATTTTATCAGAGAGGTAAAGGATGTGTTTCATCTTCATTATGCAGATATACATGTAGTATAAATGTGTGCGGGTCAGGGAGAAGGTTCTGGAAAATATTTCTTTCATCACAGTAAGAAAAATTAACTTCTATTAGACAATCAGACTGGCTCTTATCCCAATAGGAAGTATACAAAACAATTCTTGAATGACTTCAGATTGAATTGGTGTCTGTCCAAGCATCTTTGTCACTGGGGTCTTAGATTTAATGTTCTTTCTCCTTTCTTGGCTTGGCTGCCTCATCCTGACCTCCAGTGTCGGAGTGTTCCTGGTTTCTGATGGCTTCTAACCCCAGATTACTGAGCTGATAGTTTCTAGGCATTCACTCCCTGGATCTGGCCTGGTCCTCACCTTTCATTCCTAGCTTCAACCTTGGTTCTCTCAGACTTTTTATCCCATATAGTAATCCATCATGGCCTGTGATCTCGGCATGACCACAAAATTCTAACTCATTTCCCGAAGGCAGGACCCGCTCTTTTGTGTCACGGGCGATGATTCAATAAGACATTATTAGCTCTTTAAACACTTTTCAGGGGTGGGGACATCTTGTGCAGTATCTCAGAAAACGTGGAGTTCTTCCTTCCCCCAGCTTCCTGTCCTAAGCTGTCTTCTCTCCTGGAGAGGTCCAAGTTTTTGTTTACCAAACTCAAAGATGCACTTTCTCTTCCTGATTTCATCAATTATAAATGTGCTTGCTACTCACCACTGTGCAATTTGTGAAGACCTGTGGCTTGTGGTAAGAGTGGCTACATCCAGCCTTACCACAGCGGTGAAGAGATGGGGTGTTGGGGCCAGACAAATGGAGGTGGTGGTGGCTGACGGGGCATGCACGCGTCCACCTCCCTGTTTTGTCAGCCGAGCATGTCAAGAAAGGGCATTGCACATGTGGGTCAAGGAATGAGTCTGAGTGGCACTTGGGCTTCTGTGAGGCAAATGATAAGTCCAGGCAGGGCCCAGGAAACCAGCCCAGGCCCACAAGCTCCCAGCCTCACACTGTGTTCTCCAGGGTTTTTCAGAGACTAAAGAATGTGCCCACAAACTCCCTCCTCCATATAAATATATGATGGCAAAGTTGTCTGTATTCATAAACAACATTATAAAAGTCAGTGCTCAGAAAGGGATCGGTGACAACAAGTCTAAACACTATTCTAGAAATAACCAGATTTAGGTAATGTGGTATAGTGGATATAACATTTATTTTGGAGTCAGGGAAACCTGGATTTGCATACCACCTCTAGCATTTACTAGCTGGGTAAACACGAGAAAGTCACACTTCTACTGAGCCTCAGTTTCCCCTCTTCTGTAAAGTGCAGAGAATAATAATGATGTTACCTAAGTCACAGAGTTGTTGAAATTACAAGATATGTAAAACCTTTGCAAACTTCAACGATTTTAACCATTTGCTCCATAAATTTAAGTTATTACTGTTATCTGTTCTCATTTTCTTTCTAATGGAGTTATCCTGAGACAAGTCAATATGTTGCTATTCTTTTTATATTTAAAGTTTCATGGACTCTTGCAGTCTGATGAAATAACTGCGTTTTATAGTTGAATAAAACTATTGGGATGTAAGTTCCTCCTCTGTAGGCTTACTCAAAGTACCCTCAGTTACAAGGAAGAGAAGAAGTAAACAGTATTTATAAGTGCTTACTATATGACTAGCACTGGGCTAAGTGCTGGGGATAGAAAAACAAGCAAAAAGGAAGACAATCTCTGCCCTCAAGGGCGCTTATATTCTAATGGGTGAAGACAACAAATAAAATGGAGTTGAGAAGTGGGGTATGGAGAAGGAGGAGGTGAAAATACTTAGCTTTAGGGAAATGGTTTTGAAGTCTGCAAAATCAGGAGTAGAGACAGGAGGGGGAAAAAAGCTGGTCATCTTGGGACCCTTCACAAAATGGTGGCCCAGGAGAATCTCATCAATGTGAGAAGGGGAAGGGTCTGGCAGAGGGATAGTCCAGGATGAGAAGACCAAGAGATGGTTGGATGTATCAGGATGAGGAGGACCTAGGCACTTAAGGGAGTTCCAGAATGGGACTGCAGCAGAAATATAGTTTTGAAGTAATCTCCACAGCAGACAGTATAACAGAAATGTTATATATTTTATGTTCTTCTCTCTATTTCAACCTCTTCTGGCAAGTGTATAACTGACTGGCCTCCAGAGATGTCTACCCCAAGCATGTGAAGACTTCCTCCAGAAAAATGGTCAGATGAGAACAACTTGTTTCAATGGCCATGAAAATGGCTGAAGCAGATGCTATAGAGAGCTTGGAACTTGGTTAGATATCAAAGATGCCAAGGTCATTGCAAGATGTCTTGACTTGCCTTTTGCCTGGACTTTGGTAACTCTGGAAGAGAGAGTGGGGCTGAAGACTCTGGATAATTCTGTCTCACTTAAATCCAACTCATTCATAAGTCAAAACCATCCCATGATGTCATTGGTTTGATCAACAACAATATTTTAATAACTTTTCATTCTCCAGCACTTGGAGATTTTAAGTATTTGCAATGGCAATATCTATTGCTCTTAAGTTTTATGCATCAGTATTATGTCTGGGTGATTTCAGGCTGTAACAATCCAGTCTGTGATAATGATCAGCCTGTGATAAACACTACTTATTGGTTGAGTTCTCCAGGAGATTTTAAGACCTGTATTTGTAGTTGGGGATTTGTCTATCATTATCTGAAAAATGATGAACTTCTGCTGTATAATTCTAAATATATTCTAGCCAACATTATAATATTGTCTTGCTAAATATTTGGTAGGCATTATTCATTTTAAAATGTGGTGATATATTGCAGAGTTCTTATTGTTTCCATGAATAATCTATATTGACCACTAAGTCTGGACTTTTTAAGGATAGTTCTTCTGTTGTTTCTGGTGCCAAGGACCTGATCTTGAAATGCTGTCTTAAACTCTTATGTTTCCACAAGCAAATATATGTGACTTAGCCCTTCATTTAGCATGTCTCTGTCAACATATTGTTAGCTAAGTTCATGTGGATGTCACCCATGGATTTTAGCCTTTTCATAAACTTCATCTGGAAGTAAAACTTCTTTTTTAAGTTACATACAATATATACAATTGCATGTACCCATAACCAGCTTTTCCTATTGCTCAGTGAAGTGACATTTGCTTATTCCAAATCTATTTTTCAGTCAACCAATAAGCAGTCAATAAACACATATTAAGTATAATCTTGCTTTGTATTTTTGTAATCTCTTCCATACAGTCTTGAAGAAAGAGCTTCTCCCTTCTTGAAGCCCATTTCTCTTTTCAACGTTCCAAAAGACTTTCATGTTACCCTCAACTCGGTTTAAGTCTAGCCAGAAATCACTTGCGCAATGAACTTTGATGGGAACAATGATAAACTTTGTGATCTGTTCTATAGAAATCTGAATCCTAAAATAATCCATTTAGTGAATTCTCTTACTATCATCTACAATAAAATGCCATGTTGCCATTTTTACTGGTCATTGATACCATTAGAGTTTAGTTTTGAATATGTTATGAAAAGTATTTGGGATGTTATATAGGAATATGACCCTAGGCTTCAAGCTTTTAGTGAGTTTTATGGTCACAAAAGATAAATATGTACTAAATTATTTCTGTAATTTTTGACCTGTTTATCATGTACTCTAAAAATGTCTATTCTCTCTCTTTGTTGAAGAACTGTTGATTTCTCTATACTCATCTTAGGGGTAGAGAATATGCTTTATATATTTATTTATTTTTGGTTAGGATATTTTCTCAATCAACTACAGTCTGTTTTATGGATCCAAAAATTTAATTCCCCAAACTTGTATTGTGTGTATATTAATTGTTTCAATTAGTCTTCTCATTAGTTTTGATTTCAGGATTCCAGTTAGTTTGTTACCATATTTAACCAGAGCATTCTTTTTGATTGCTTTATTATCCTCAATATGTTTTGCTCAGAGAATACCAAGGTGTTTGTAAGAACTGTGTTTTTGTCTATTGATTCAACTTGACCTGCAAATTCAAGCTCAAAGCCTTCACTCTCTATCTTTCCTTTGCATAAGGTTAGGAATTTTAAAGTTACTGAGTCTAAATGATTGGAATAAAATTCAACAAAATGAAGGAACATATGTTTATTCTTTTGGCGGAGTTCTTTGTTTGGCCATTCTTTCTATGTTACCTGCTATTGGATGTTCCAATATTCCAAGTTTTCTATTGCACAAACCAGCTAGATGTAAGCTGACATTCCCTTACTACACTTGATCTTAGAAACAATCGATATTTCCTTTCTACAGAACGTCAATAGATTTCTCAAGTTGGTATTGCCATGGCAGTATGTCATGGATGTCTGACCTGAGGGATATCCTTTGATAGTTCTTTCTATGAATCTTATTGAGGCCAACACTGCCTCACATATTGTACACTAGCCCTAAAATGTTTTTATGTTTTCTGTCAAATATTGTGGGAAAATACATTTGTTTCTGGTGGTAATAGTCAAAGGTGTTTTAGTAAATGTTGTAATAGCTGACTCTCCAAAAAAAAGAATGTATAACACTCTATTAAATTTAATCTGCATTATTAATATTTTCTTTAATTTCTTATGCCTAGATAGTTAACAAGACCTGATTTGTGGTGTTTGATGACTTCAGTCATAGATGTTCACCCTGAAAATGTAACAACTGGCTCTTCCAAGCTGGCTCTAGCTATATTATTGCTTATAACAAATCCTAGCTTTTAAAAAAATGACTCTTTTGGGGTATAATTGATCTATGAGTTGGATTCATGCTATAGAACTTTAAAAGGGCTATTTAAAATTCAAATCTAAGTATATCCATCTCCCTCTCAAAAATCATTTGAGACATCAGACTCCATTAGAGACCAGCAACAATGATTTGGATCACTTGGGATATACTATAGGGGAGAAGGGCAGGAAACAGATTTGTGGTTGTTATTATTCAGTTGTTTTGACTATATTTGATTCTTTGTGATACCATTTGAGGTTTTCTTAGTAAATATACTAGAAGATGAGTATAAGAAGGAATAGTATAAAGGATACTAAAGCAGTGAATGACCTGAGGTTGTTAATGGATTCAAAAGACAACAAAAGAAACTTTTGTAGAATTTTTGGGAATCAGGGAAAAATGAAGGAAGCCATAGAACCTACTCTGGTGTGGATGGAATGATGATAACAAGTGACAGGGAAAGAATAGGCCTATTTGATTCCTCTTTTGCTTCTGCTTTTTTTTTTTGTCAACCAAGGAGAATGATTTTTGGATGGGGGACAAATTCCCAAATGGGTGACATAGAATCCAAAAAGATGTTGACAAGCTAGAATGATGCTTCAAACCTAATAAAATGAAATTTAATGGGGATAGATCTAATGATGTAAGATATAATGTTTGGGGCCAAAAAAAACAAAACCACACAAGCACAGGATGGGGGGAATGCAGCTATTTTAGTAGATCTCAAGTTCAATGTGAATCAACACTAGGGCAAGGCAGCCAAAAAACTAATGCAACCTTTGGCAAAATTTAGAGGTACTGTGTCCAGGATACAGGATATAATAGTTTCATGTATTCTGTCCTGATCAAACCACATCTGGATTATTAGGTTCAAATATTGCCTCAGACACTTACTAGCTATGTGACCTTTGGCAAGTCACTTACTCATACTAACTCTATTTCAGTTTTCTCATCTGTAAAATGGTAATAATAATATATTCCTCCCAATGTTATTTTGATGATCAAGTGAGATATTTGCAAAGTGCTTTGCAAACCTTAAAGTGCTTCATAAATGCTAGCTATTATGATGATGATGATGATGATGATTATTATTATTACAGTTAGTCAAGGAGATCTGAGTTCAAATCTAGCCTTAGACACTTATAAACTGTGTGACACAGGGTAAGTCACTTAACCCCTATTTGCCTCAGTTCCTCTTCTGTAAAATGGGGACTCATTGCAGAAAGAAATGGCAAAACATTCCAGTATTTTGCCAAAAAAAAAAAACCCCAACAACCCATGGGTAAAAGTCCATGAAGTCATGTAGAGTCAGACATGACCAAAGCACAACAATTATTCTTATTATTTGCTTTTCTAAGCTTCACATGTTAGAAACTATTTACAGAGGAAAGTGGCTAAGATGATGAAAGGACTGGATATCATGCCATGTGAGGAATGATCGAAGGAACTGTGAATGTTTAGCTTGTAGAAGAGGCAATATGTATCTTCAGTTATTTGAAAGGCAGTAATATACAAGAGGGGTCAAATTTGTTTTGCTTGATCCCAAAAAGTTGAACTAGGAACAATGGGTAGAAGTGAAGAAGAAGTGAATTTAGTCTTTAGATATAAGGAAACAACAGAGGTACTTAGGTGGTGTGGTGGATAGGGTGCTGGGACTGGAATCAGGAAGACCCGAGTTTAATCTGACCTCAGATACTTACTAGTTTTGTGACCCTGGTGAAGTCACCTAACCCTGTTTGACTCAGTTTTCTCATCTGTCAAATAAGCTGGAGAAAGAAATGGCAAACCAGTACAGTATCTCTGCCAATAAAACTCCAGATGGGGTCATGAAGAGTTGGATGCAATAGAAAACTCAACGGTTCATTGGAGAGAACTATTTACATTTGGACAGGAGGGCCTTAATCACACCCATACTTAGAGAATTTATTTTCTATCATAATATATCTGGAAGTCTTTAAAAAAAAACACCTTACTTTCAGGCTTAGTAGAAATTCTAAGAGAAAAGAATGGCAAGAGCTAGGCAATCAGGATTAAGTGATTAAGTGGCACATAGCTAGGAAGTTTCTGAGGCCAGATTTGAACCTGGAACCTCCTAACTCCAGGGCTAGTGCTCTAACTACTTAGTTGCCCCAAATCCTTTTCCACGGTAATAATAACAACCATAACAGTACTTATATAATAGCTAACACACACACACACACACACACACACATATAGTGCTTTACAATTTGCAAAGTGCTTTACAAATATTGCCTAGTTACATTTATTGTTGTTTGGTAGTTTCATTTATGACTGATGCCTTGGGACCTCATTGGGGGGTTTTCTTTTTTTCTTTTTTTTTAATCCTTATCTTCTGTCTTAGAATCAATATATGGGTTCCAAGGCAGAAGAGTGGTAAGGGATAGGCAATGGAGGTCAAGTGACTTGCCCAGGGTCACACAGCTAGGAAGTATCTGAGGTCTCCCATCTCTGAACCTGGCTCTCAATCCACTGAGCCATCCAGCTGCCCCCTCATTGGGGGTTTTCCTGGCAAATACATTGGAGTGGTTTCCCATTTCCTTTTCCAGTTCATTTAGCAGTTGAGGAAACCAAGGCAAACAGTTAAGTGCTTTTTCCCAATAAGTATCTGAGGGTGGATTTTAATTTTAATTCACCATCCAACTGCCCATTTACAAACTTATTTACAATGTCCTTTCCTTATAAGATACCCAGTGAGAAGCAGCATATGTACTATTATAATACATTTAGATACAAAGAAATTGAGGCTTAGAGTGATGTCTTTTTTGGCTCAAGGTCAGACAGCTAGTATATGTTGAAGCCAAGTCAAGAGCAGCATCAGGGCTGTGGGAGGTCACTGACACGGCCTCTTCCCTCTACTCAAAAGTCAGAGTTGGGTCTAAGAATTTGCCTGACTGTCCCTAAAGCTTCCAGATGTGCTGCTGTGGGGCCTTGATGTTCCCCCTGCCTATAGCTGGGACTCCTAAAATTTTTCCTCCACCGTGAGAAGGGAAGCCCCTTGGACAGCAGGTCATGAGTCATTTCCCAGCATTCTGGTGGTCCCAGCAATTACAGAGCAAGTGAGTAATTAAGCCCAAAGATCGAGGCAAGGGGAACCCCGCATGAGGCATGAATGAAAACTCCGAGCTGGTAAACTGGTGTGTCAGCAGCCACCCCTCACCCCTTACTGTGTTCCCAGGGCCCTTGAGCTGTCTACTTCAATGATGCACTTGCCCTGTAACCAGTGGGTGATCAGATTTTTAATCTCATAGATCTCTAATAACCCAGTGAAGGGGGGAGAGGCAGGCAGGTTTTGTCAAATAGGAGAAGAGGAAGGAGTCCTGGTTGTTGGTCTTGAGGAATGTGGGAAGGTTTCATTGTGAAAAAGTAGATAAATGTGTGAGATTTCTCTCAGCCCCCACCCCACCCCCCAGAAGGAGGGAAACGACTTTTAGAATGGATCTGCTCAAGGCCAGGTATCTGGATTAAAAACTAAGGGATGACAATAACTACCATTTTTTTAACATTATTTTATTTGGTCATTTCCAAACATCATTCATTGGAGACAAAGATTGCCTTCCCTTCCTTCCCCCCCCCCCCCCCTCCCTCCACCTCCACCATAGCGGACGGGCGACTCCACTGGGCATCACATGTGTTCTTGACTCGAACCCATTTCCATGCTGTTGGTATTTGCATCAGGGTGTTCATTTAGAGTCTCTCCTCAGTCACATCCCCTCAACCCCTGCAGTCAAGCAGTTGCTTTTCCTCATTGTTTTTACTCCCCCATTTTGTCCTCTGCTTGTGGATAGTGTTTTTTCTCCTAGATCCCTGCAGATTGTTCAGGGACAGTACACCACCACTAATGGAGAAGTCCATTGCATTCAATTGTACCACAGTGTGTTAGTCTCTGTGTACAGTGTTCTCCTGGTTCTGCTCCTCTCACTCTGCATCACTTCCTGGAGGTTGTTCTAGTCTCCATGGAATTCCTCCATTTTATTATTCCTTTTAGCACAATAGTATTCCATCACCAACATATACCACAATTTGTTCAGCCATTCCCCAATTGATGGGCATCCCCTCACCCTCCAATCCTTGGCCACCACAAAGAGTGCAGCTATCAATATTCTTGTACGAGTCTTTTTCCTTATTATCTCCTTGGGACACAAACCCAGCAGTGCTATGGCTGGATCAAAGGGCAGACAGTCTTTTAGTGCCCTTTGGGCATAGTTCCAAATTGCCCTCCAGAATGGCTGGACCAATTCACAAGCCCACTAGCAATGAATTAATAACTACCATTTAATAAACTGCTCTAAGGTTTGTAAGTGCTGTCCAGTTGTGTCCAACTCTTCATGGCTCCTTTTGGGGTTTTCTTGGCAAAGGTACTGGAGTGATTTGCCATTTCCTTCTCTAGTTCATTTGACAAATGAGGAAACCTAGGTCACAAAAATGAGGTCACGTAGTCAGACCCAACTGAAGAAAAGGTTTAACTGATTCCAAGATCAAATTTTACCTTCCCACTCCTTTTCCCCTGTGGTCTTCTCTATTCTCGTAATTTAAACATTTTTCTTACTTTCAGTGAGATCCTTGGAACTGTATTCAGTTCTCAGCTTCAGTAACTTTGTAACCCTGGTCAAGTCTCTCTGAATCTTAGTTTCCTGGTTTGTATAACAGAGACAATCTAAGTTTTGTCCCTGTTAAAACAAATTAAATACACTGCTATAACCTTCTTTATGAATTATTATTCTTGCTTCACTGAAGCCCTAGTCTGATGCCTTACTGGGTTCTTGAAGGCAGTAACAATGGAACAGATGTTCTGGAAGGTGTTACCATGGGCAAGCCTTGGAACAGACTGGCTGCCTGTTATTTGAAGACTAGCTAGGTTGAGAAAAGCTTATCACCAGATTGGTTTCAGGGTGTGATGTTTTTAGCATCAGCAATTTTCTAAGGCAATCTGTTATTGTTGTTCAGTTGCTTTTCAGTTGTGTCTGACTCTGTGACACCATCTGAGATTTTCTTGGCAGATCCTAAACTGGTTTGGCATTTCCTTCTGTAACTCATTTGACAGTTGAAGAAACTGAGGCAACAGTGTTAAGTGACTTGTGCAGGGTTACACAGCTATTAAGCATCTGAGGCCAGATTTGAATTCATGAAGACAAAACTTCCTGATTCCGGCCTTGGTCCTCTATCCATTGCACCACCTAGCTGCCTAAATTCTTTTTTTTTTTATTTTATTTGGTCATTTTCAAACATTATTAATTGGAAACAAAGATCATTTTCTTTTCCTCCCCACCCCCTCACCCCTCCCCTAGCTGACACGCGATTCCACAGGGTATCACATGTGTCCTTGATTCAAACCCATTTCCATGTTTTTGGTATTTGCATCAGGGTGTTCATTTAGAGTCTCTCCTCAATCATGTCCCCTCAACCCCTGTAGTCAAGCAGTTGCTTTTCCTCATTGTTTTTACTCCTACAGTTTGTCCTCTGCTTGTGGATAGTGTTTTTTCTCCTAGATCCCTGCACAATGTTCAGGGACATTGCATTGACACTAATGGAGAAGTCCATTACGTTCTCTTGTACCACAATGTGTCAGTCTCTGTGTACAATGTTTTCCTGGTTCTGCTCCTTTCGCTCTGCATCACTTCCTGGAGGTTGTTCCAGACTCCATGGAATTCCTCCACTTTATTATTCCTTTTAGCACAATAGTATTCCATCACCAACATATACCACAATTTGTTCAGCTATTCCCCAATTGAAGGGCATCCCCTCATTTTCCAATTTTTGGCCACTACAAAGAGCGCAGCTATGAATATTTTTGTACAAGTCTTTTTACTTATTGTCTCTTTGGGGTACAAACCCACTAGCTGCCTAAATTCTAAGAGGCTTGTTATCGGTTTATGTAAAAGGAGAACATAGGGGCATAGACTTAGAATTGGAAGGGATCCTAAAGATGAACTGATTGAAGGCAAACTCATTCTTATTTTACAGATGGGGAAACTGAGGACAAGTAAAATGGCTTGCTGATAGTCACAAAGGTTGTAAATGGAAAAGCTGGAATTCCAACCCAAATTCTTTGACTCTTTCTACTATGCTGAGTCACACAGATGAAAAATCCTGGAAGGACTGAAGCATTATTACTACCATTATTTTCTTCTAGTGGTTACTTAACCTTTCTCCAAAGTCCTTCCTTCCTTCCTTCCTTCCTTCCTTCCTTCCTTCCTTCCTTCCTTCCTTCCTTCCTTCCTTCCTTCCTTCCTTCCTTCCTTCCTTCCTTCCTTCCTTCCTTTCTTCCTTCCTTCCTCCCTTCCTTCCTCCCTCCCTCCCTCCCTCCCTCCCTCCTTCCCTCCCTCCCTCCCTCCCTACCCCCTTCTCTCCCTCCCTCCCTCCCTCCCTCCCTCCCTTCCTTCCTTCCTTCCTTCCTTCCTTCCTTCCTTCCTTCCTTCCTTCCTTCCTTCCTTCCTTCCTTCCTTCCTTCCTTCCTTCCTTCCTTCCTTCCTTCCTTCCTTCCTTCCTTCCTTCCTTCCTTCCTTCCTTCCTGTTTTATTTCTAACCTAAACCTGTTTGCCTTCTCTTAGTCACCATGAACAGGCCTCCTGTTCCCTGGAGCTTCACCATATTGCTCCTGGATAGTTCAGACCCTGAATAAGCCTTGGCCCCACTAGAGTTCAGATCTCCACAGCTGCAGATATCCACAGCCTCGGCCCCTTCAGCAACAGGGGTTACAGTTATGCACCAATATGTTTGGCCTCTTTTAAAAAAATAATCTCTTAATAAATATTTATCTGATTTAATTGAGTTGAATTTGCCAATACCTCAGGCTTATGGGAGAAGAACCTGGAGATGCACAAAGAGAGAGATGTAGAAAAGGCCCAGCTCCCTTTACTCTCATGAGCACTGGTCAGAAATTTAAAATAAACAGTTAAAAAACTCTGATATTAAAAAAGTTCCTTCCTTAAAATATTGCAAGGGGAATAGGGATAATTAGCAATTATCCTGCACTTTATTATGAGAAGACAGAATTCTAATTAGACTGATTTGAATTCCACACACCTCCACAGATTGTTTTGGGAATTAAGGTATCAGTTGTATGGGTAATTATGGTCTACCGTTAAATTGCCGCCCCCCCAAAAAAACTGTTAAATTGTCTGTGACGGGCTTAAATTTAGCCCAGACTCATGTCCAATGAAGGCTGGGCAAGTCAATCTAAACAGCCAGGAAACCACTCTAGAACCTGGTGCCAAGCAGTAATTAGGGCCTGAGGTGAAGAAAGTTTTACCTGAAACAGCAGTAATCAGCTCACTGGGGAGGGAGTTGGAGTGAGCTCACTCACCCCCAGGAATTCTGACCACTTCTTGCAGAAAGCCCCTGCCTCCCAGCCAATGGTAGTCTGCCCATCCAAACCAATTATCTGCCTTGTAATTGGACTTCTTGCAGAAATTCTTGGCCAGGAAGGTGGTTTTTCAGCTGACAGGTTGACAGAGCCTTGAAAGTGTACAATAAGGAGACACTCTCCAGCTGAGCTGATGCTTAAGCAGCAGGAATATAGATGAGAACTTAAAAGATGCAGTCCCCAAACATATTTTTCAAGCATCCAGATTATTCATCTCTGGTTATCTGCATTTGAGGACTGGATTTTCAACTCTCATTTAAGTGCTTCCTATCATGGCAGCTAGGTGACATAGTAGATAAGAGTCCTAGACGTGGAGACAAGAAGACTGCCTCAAATATCTACTAGCTGGGTGCAGCTAGGTGGCTCAGTGGATAGAGAGTCAGGCCTAGAGATGAGAGAATCTGAGTTCAAATCTGATCTCAGACACTTCCTAATTGTGCGACACTAGGCAAATCATTTAACCCCAGTTGCCTAGCCTTTCCTCTTCTGCCTTAGTTAGAGGCAGAAAGTCAAGAGTTTAAGAAAAAATAAATAAGTGCCCTCTAATAAATTCACAAAAAGTTACAGCTACCTAACTCTTAATAGAAATGAACTAGAAACTTCCCAGACTATACAACCATTGCAAAAAAGCTGAGTAAAGGATGATATATGAACACTATGGAATAAGACTATGCCATGGAAAATGATGACAATGGAGGGCAGCTGGGTAGCTCAGTGGATGGAGTTCAAATCTGGCTCCAGAAACTTCCTAGCTGTGTGACCCTGGACAAGTCATGTAACCTCCATTGCCTAGCCCTTACCACTCTTCTGCCTTGGAACCAACACATAGTATTGATTCCAAGGTGGAAGATAAGAGTTTTAAAAAAAAGAAAGAAAATGACAAAGATGAAAAAATACAAAGGAATATGGGAAGACTAACACATGTGACAGAATGAAGGAGATAGGATTAAAATAAATTAATCAGTTAACATTTACAAGGGATAAATAAGCTTACACAAATTGAAATAGATGATTCTGATTAAGTGGAATTTTGCATGAACAAAATTAATGTAACTAGAAGGAGTAGAAAAAGTAGTAGATGGGGGAAATCTTTGCATTAAATATCTTTGAAGAATTAGAAAGTGTTAATGTCCATGTGAAAGAATGTTCCAAATAACTTTATGTAATAAGAGATATGTCATAACAACTGTGAGGTTTTACCTCATACCTAGCAAATTGCTAAAGATAATAAAATATAGGAAGAGTCACTGTTGGAGGATTTGCAAAGCACTATATGTACATTACCTCATTGGATCCTCTTCACAATTGCCTTATGAAGTAGATGTTATTGTTATCTCCATTTTACAGATGAAGAAACTGAAGCTTGAGAAACATTAAATGACTTGCCCAGAGCCACATAGCTGGTGTCTAAAACTAGATTCAGACTCAGATCTTTCTGATTGCAAGTTCAGGACTCTTATTCACTATACTATCAAGTTGCCTTACACTTACATTTTTATATTTATGCATTATTGGAAGAGCTATGAATTGATACAACCATTCTGGAAATCAATTTAGAATTTTGTGAAGAGAATGATGAAAATGTCCATACTCTTTAACCCAGAGAATAGTCCAATTCTAGACATGTACCCCAAAGAAGTCAGCAACAAAAAAAGAAAGGTCTTGTATATTCCAAAATATTTCTAGTATCACCTTTTATGGTGACAAAGAATTGTAAGCAATGTGGAGATGCCCATCAACTAGGGAATGGCTAAACAGATTGTGATATATGAATAGAATAGCCAAGTTGAAAGAAATGAGGACTCTAAAGAAGCATGGAAAAACTCCTGATGTAAGGGGAGGAAATAGAATCAGGAAAAATAAAACACAGCAACTACAAAAAATATAAAAATTTTAAAATGACAAAATAATTTTTTTAGAATGAAATATTGTGAAATTTGTAATGGCTGGGTTTGGCCTCAAAGAAGAGATATGAGAAGAGGCCTCCTTTGACTTGTCAGTCATCATAATCATAAAGCATTTATTAAGCACCTACTACATATTAAGCCCTGGGAATGCAATGAAAGACAGAAAACAATAGAAGATATTGTTTGTGCAGAATTTTGGCAAAAATAAAGTATTCTAAGAGACAGAGGTGAGGTGGGGGAGTGCATTCCAGGCTGGAGGAGAAGCAGTGTGAAGCCACAAATATGAGAATTGAGTGTCCTGAGTGAGTAATAGCTAGTAGGTCAGTTGGGTTAGATCCTAGAGTGTGGGAAGGGGAGTAATATATAACAAGACTGAAAAGGTAAATTGGGGACAGTTTGTGAAGGGCTTTAACCGCTAGACAGGAGTTTAGTTATGATTAGAAAGGCAATAGTAAACCACTGGAGTTTGCTGAGAAGGGAATGACATAGTCAGACCCACACTTTGGGAAAATCACTTTGGCAGCTGTATGGTAGATGGGATGGAGTAGGAAGACACTAAAGGCAGGAAAATCAGTCAGAAGGCTATTGTATTAGTCTAGAGGAGAGGTGATGAGAGGCTGAACCAGGATGGTGGCCATCTGAGTAGAAAGAATGTGGTAGAAGAGAGAACTATTATGGCAGCTGAAATGAGAAGATCTGGTCATTGATTAGAGATGTGGGTTGAAAGAGAATGAGAAGTCAAGAATAATGCTAAGGCTGAGAAATTACCTGATTGCTAAAGCACCTGAAAGGTGAGGAGTGCCCTGAACAGAAAGTTTCAGAAGGGAATTGGGTTTCAGGGGGTAGCAATTTACACATGGGTGATCTGTAAATAATTATAATCTTTAACAAATATTTGAGAAACCTCTAAGTACTCTCCCAGGTCATCACTGGCTTTTTTATTTCCCTGCATTCCCAGTCTTGATTCTATGGTTAAACAGTCCAACATTACACGATCCTCTATTAATATGTAGCAGGTCACTGGAGACAAAGTCCATGGGCAGATATAAAATCTTCAACGCCTGTCCGGGAGAGACTCTGGGGAGTTATGAATATGTATGAAAAGACAGGGCAAGGCTGAAATCTCATGAGAGGTGAGAAGTGAGAAATATCTTTAGTGTAGAATTTGTGTTTTTTCCTGTTGCCAAGTTAACTGGAAGGAGGGAGAGAGACAGACAGAAAGATAGAGAGACAGATACAGACAGAGAAAGAGAGGCAGAGACAGAGAGACAAAGTAGAGATTATAGTTGCTCCCAGTAGGACCACAGTGGAGAAACTTCAAAGCTTCACCCCTTCTACTTCACTCTCACTGACCCTATTTTACTTTATTTATTTTTTAAAACTAAGTATCAGCTTTAAGACAGAAGAGCAATAAGGGCTAGGCATAAGTTATTGAAGTTGTGTGGTGCCTCTTGTGTCCATCTTTCCATTTGTTTTGTGCTTGTTTGTGGAAGAATGAATCCCAGGGTTATGGGGTAGAGATTTTGTATTGCTATGGTTCTCACTCTAATATTTTAGCAGATGTCTTTACCTTGAGCTAATTAGGTCCTCAGCTTGAGGAGAATAAAGGTAAATTAATCAGTAGAAGCTTGTGAGCTAGCATGTTAGAAGTATGGACCCAGAGAATACCTTGATTCTGAAGTAATCATCCCCAAGGGACTCAGCTTGGAGTTCAAGTCAGGGGGAATGGCCCAGAATGGAAGTGTAATGATGTGATGGTGATGATGATGATGATGATGATGATGTAGGGAGTGAAAGCAGTGAGTCCTATGCAGAGAGAAGCCTACATGTTTTAAGGTCTCGCCATTATGTAGCTCAAAGGGAGGCAGGCAGAAGAGTCATCTGTAGCTTCTCCACTCATGCTTCTTCCCAAGGGAGACTTTCATTCCTGCCAGGAGGGGAAGCAGAAGATAGGGGCCAGAGGCTAGCCACTCTGTTTTCCTCAGAGAGATGGAGTGTGGGCTGGAAGTAGCTCCACCTGCTTCCTTAAATATTGTTCATCTGGGGGATATGATCAGGTTCTCTCTAATTTCTGATTATTTTCTCATTTCTAGGGAGAAGGGGACCCCAAACTCTATATCCAAGACGACTTCTTTTCCACCTAATACCAGTGTCACAATGAACACATATAGAGAAAAGCAAAGAAGGCCAACTATCCAAATGATAGCAAAACAGGAATCAGAGAAGGTATACACAGAGGAGAAGAGCAGACAATACAGAGTAAAGAGTTTTCCCTTTGGGTTGAGATAACTCAGCTAAAGCAAGAGCAAGCATTCTGGATCTCACCCAAGGGGAAACTCCCTGAAGTCTCTAGAGTAGCAAGCTTGAGGCAGAGATTGTCTGGGATGAAGAATGCCAGATGCTTTTATGTCTTTTCCTTCATCAATCTGAAGTGGGGTTGGCCTCTTCCATCTTTTCTCTGAAGCTGGAAGCCAGGAGTGCCTGAAGACACTTGATGATTTGAAGCTTGACCAATCCCAAAGGATTCTGACCAAGCCCTTGAGAGTCCTGAGGGAGGATTCAAAGGGGACTCTGACCTGGAGAGTCCCCAAAGAGCCTGGCAAAGGCTAGAGCTCTTTCATACCAATTCTGCCCCTCCCCTAACACAGGCCAGGTTCATTCATCTCTTCCCATAGGAGATAGTCCCATACTAATGGACTTTGAGTCAGAGGTTACACTAATAACAACTACAATTGCTTTCAAGTATATATGCATTATCTTATAAGAACCTACCTCACAGTCCCCTTGTGAGAAGTCCTATTTCTATCTTAATTTTACAGATGAGAAAACTGAGACTCAAAGGTAGTAAGTTCATGGTAATTGAGCTAGTAGGTGTCAGAGGTAGAATTAGAACTGAGATCTTTTTGATCCCAAGTCTAAAATTAAGTCTTGCTACCTTTCCAATGTATCTCAGTATTATATTCTGATAAAATGCAGTGTGAGATTAGGTAGGACAAATAATCAAATAGCAAGACTAGTATAAATTATGTGCTTTAGCTAAGTACAATATGAATTAGAACAGTGGAGAAATTGATGTGAGATGGAATCACCAGGGAAATATTCCTGGAGAAATGGTTTTAGATGGACCAGGAAAAAAAGAAGGAAGGAAAAAAGAGAGGGTGAAAAGTAAGAAAGGAAAGGAGGGAAAGGGAAAGAATGGAAAGAAGGAAAGAAAAGGAGGAAGGAAGATGGAAGAAAGGAAGGGAAGGAGGGAGAAAGGAAGGAAGGAAGGAAAGAGAGAGGGAGGAAGAGAGGGAAAGAAAGAGGAAGGAAGCAGGGAAGGAAGGAAGGAAAGATTTATCAGGTACTTACTATGTACTATGCACTGTGCTAAATGCTTTACAATTTTATCCTTCTTTGAGGGGAATAGGTGCTATTATCATCCCCATTTTGAAGTTGAAGAAACTGAAACAAACAGGTTAAGTGATTTTCCCAGGGTCAAAATTAATAAGAATCTAGGGCAGGATTTGAATTTGAGTCTTCTTGACTCCAGGTCTGCTGCACTATATACTCTGCCATTCTCTCAGTGTGTTATGAGATTGGCTTAACAAGAGTAGAGTCTCAAAGAAGCAAAAAAAAAAATCATGGAATGCTAGTGTTGAAAGGGATTATATTATCCACTTCTTTCTCATTTGACAGGGTAAGAAAAGAAATTGTTCCTCCGACTGGCTGTCACCTGAGAGAGATTTATCCCTGCCCCCCCAAAGACCTGCCCAGAAGCAGAAGTCTGCCAGTTAGACCATCTAATATTAAATCACAATACTCTGCATGCATGTGGGGCCCATGAAAATTGGACGTTGGTCTAAGCTTCTGAAGTTGGAAGCAAATGTTTGAACACTTGGATGAAATTTCCAGACTTGGCATTTTGTGGAAAGAGAGTCTTCCAGATTCCAGTGCAGAATTGCATGAATGTGGACATACTGAGGTTAAGGTTTGGCCTTTTGATGCCTACCAGGAATTGGTTCAAAAAACTCACTTCCAGAAGATGTCCTAGATTAATAGCGATGTAACCTGATTTTCTACATTGTCCATAGTTATAGGATTAAGATTAAACTCCTAATGATTCCCCAGAGGTGCCATAATATCCACAACCACCATAGAAAGAGCCATTTTCTAACTCAGGGCTATGTTGGAGCCAGTTTGAACCAGCTCTTAAGAGAGTCATTTGTTAAATTTTCAGCATGAGCATTTATGGCTCTGGAAGTCAGCAAGCATTACAAATCATGACTTGAATGTTTTGCTGATTGTCTAGATTTAAGGAAATGATGAAGAGAATGTTTAAAATGTTAATTAAATTTTAAAAGGTGTTGTGAACAATATTTTTTTTAGGAGAGCTGGTTATTAAACATTTACCAGCACACTCCTGGTTAGCTTCTTTATTTTACTCTCCTTATTAAGACACGGAAGTTTCAGCAAGAGTTGAAGCAAAAGGAATTTTCTTCCAAATCCTCACTTAACTAGAAAATTTGATTATCTAGGACTCTACATTTTTCACGTGAAAAACAAACAAACATCTGAAGGGTTCTAGTGTACATCAAACCCTGTAGGAGTTGGCATTGTGACATAGTAGCCAGAAAAGTCAGTGTAATAATAGGCAGTTTTATGAGAGGTATAGTTTCCAGAGTTATAGAATATTATTGTGCTCTCTTCTCGTTGTATCATATTTGGAGTATTGTGTTCAGCACTAGCTGCTGCATTTCTAGACTTTGGCAAGCATTGCTAAGAGGGTAAGGGGACTGGAGTCCATGAGATGGAGTATAGAAATTGGGGATGCTTAGTCCTAGAGAAGAAAATACATGAGAGGGGGGGATATCCTAATTGTCTTATACTATAATGACCTTCCAGTATATTTCTAGCATATTCATACTTACATTACAATTTGGCCACTTCCCAATAGGAAGATACACTTCTTATTTTCTTGGTTTTGGCCACCCCAAAAAGAGCTACTTCAAATATTTCTATACATATGGGTCCTTTTCCTCTTTCTTTGATCAGTTTGAAGAACAGGCAGGGATATACAGGTAAATGCTTAACAACTGGCTCTCTGAAATAAAAAAAAATTATTCCCAAGTCTTTTTAATTTAACCTGTATTATTAATTTAATTAGTTGAATCTGCATTATTCTCCATCACTTTCTCTCAGACTGAGTTCCTTATCTGTGAAATGAAGAATTTATTAAGCACAATTATTTATGTAAAACTGTGTTAAGCTCTGAGATACAAATAGAAAAGTAAGACCCACAAGAAGCTTACATTCTAATGGGGGAGACAACAGATGGAAAAACAAGACACCACCTAGCTGCCCTTTCAATATGTCGAAAGCAGAACTCATTTTTTTCCTAAAACCCTCCTCCGAACAGAAATTCTCTAATGCTATCAGGAACAACCATATCCCACTTCCTTAATCTGAGACATCTTCTCTTTCTCCACTCCATATTAACAAAGAAACACCATATTTTAGTTATTCTATTCCCTCTTTTTAAAAATTTAATAATTTATTTTCCCAGTTACATGTAATAATCTTCTACATACATTTTCTGAAATTATAATATCCAGATTGTTTCTCTTCCTTCCCCTCTTCCTGATATGGCAAGCAATTTGATCTGGGTTATACATGCATAATCTTGCAAAATATATTTCCATATGGGTCATGCTGTGAGAATACTCATATGAACCCCAAATAAAAACACAGAAAAATAAAGTGAAAAATAGTATCTTTGACCTGCATTCAGTCTCCACCAGTTCTTTATTTGAAGGTGAAAAGCATTCTTTGTTATAAGTCCTTCAGAATTGTCTTCGATCACTATATTGCTCAGAATAGCAACATTTTTTTCACATTTGATCATCATACAATATTGCTGTTACTGTATACAATATTCTCCTGGTTCTGCTCACTTCACTCTGCATCAGTTCATGCAGGTCTTTCCAGGTTTTTCTGAGAGCATCCTGTTCATGATTTCTTAAAGCACAATTGCATTCCATCCCAATCATATACCACAACTTGTCCTGCCATTCCTCAACTTGGTATCGCTTCTATCCATCACCTTTTCTCTACTCCATTGGCTACCCTCCTATTCCTGCCTTTAACATCTTTCTCTTGGACTTATTGCAAAAGTCTCTTAATTGGACTCTTGGCTTTCAGTTTCTCTCTTCTCTCATTGCCTCTTTGGCTGAAACATGTTCCTTTATTACTGCCACCTCTTAGAATTCCTTCAAACCTGAGCTCAAGTGCCATTTTTTAATATGAAGTCTTTCATCATTTCCCTAGTTGCTGGTGCCCCCCCATTCCCTAATAAACATGTGCACTACATACATAAAATATATACATGCATAATCTACATATAGCTAATATTTATAGAGAACTTATGATGTGCCAAGCACTGCACTAAGTACTTTACAGTTATTATCTCATTCAATCCTTACAATAAACCTGGGAGGTAGGTGCTAATATAATTCTCATTTTACAAATAAGGAAACTCAGTCAAACAAAGTCTGACTTGTAGTGTTTGAGTCCACATTTGAACTCAGGTCTACTTGACGCCACGCCCAGTACGCTAACCACTATACTACCTAGCTGCTTGTATAAATGAGTATGTATGTCGGTGTGTATTTATATACATATGTATGCATATAGATACACACATATATGTATATATGCATAGATAAACTTATTTATGGAGTCATGTACATTCTCTAGATATATACACATGTGTATATTATGATATACACATATGTATGTATGTTTAATTGATTAAATTAATACATGTGTCTACATGTCTGCATATTTAATATTTAATGTAATATGGTAGGATAGTGATGGAAAATTTTCAGTGGCTCTTATTTTCCTTCCTCCCAACTATTGACTCATTGACTAGATATATTTCCTATTAAAAGCCATTCTCTCTGTGCTCTGGGAAAGCATAACAAAAGAGTCTATCATGCTTTATATTTTTTTAGCTCTAAGCCCCCAGTTGGAAGCAGCTGTGGACCCAGATGGATGATGAGATCTCAGCAGTGAAGTGCTTGGGGCATTCTCAGAGTGGAGAATAGCAGAGCTTAGAGCTCTTAAGTGTTTGGGAGATACAAATGAGGTGGCATTAGACAGAGGCAAGGTTCCTGAAAGACCAAAAAGCCTTTACTTTCAGGAAATAATAATATTTGCATTAGCACAATGTCACGGTGTGCTACTTCCTGCTTCAACCAGAAAGTCTTCCTTGATTGAGATTCCCTTGGTGGGAATAACACTTTGTTCTCTTGTCCAAAGTTTTTCTTATATAGTTATCTGTACTTGTGTCTTATCCCTTAATTAGAGTTTAAGCCCTATGGGGGTAGATATCATATCTGATCTAAACTTTTTACTTCCTCTACAATCCAGCATAGTACCTTTACAAACAATGGGCACTTAACAAATGTTTGAATGTTTGTTGAAATGAAACAAAACCATGGAGCTGGGTTTAGGGGTTGGGGGAAGCTCAAGACCCTAAGAGGTGGAGACAAAAATGGCGTGTGTTCCAGGCCTGGGAAAGAATCTATGAAAAGATGTGTAAGAAGAAGATGGAATGCTATCCTTCCCATTAGAATGCCTCCTCCCTCCCCAAATCTGGCCTCAGACACTTGCTAGTTGTATGACTCTGGGCAAGTCACTTAAGCTCTATTCCCTAGCCTGCTCTCTTGCCTTGGAACCAATGCACAGTATTGATTCTAAAATGGAAGGTAAGGATTATTATTTTTTTTAATGTCTTCCCCATTAAAATATAAGCTCCTTGAGGGCAGAGATTCTCTGAGAACAAAAAGTAGTCCAGTTGATCTGGTATGTAGAGTTCATAAAGAGGAATAATATGAAATAAATCTGAAAGGATAGGTTGGAAAATAACTGAAAGGGCATTGATATGAAGCCAAGGACTTTGTATTTGATCCCAGAAGCAATAGGGAGCCACTGATAATTCTTGAATAACATGAGTGAACATTTCTTCTCTTCCTCCCCATGATGCTAGTAGATCTAAGTATGAAGAATGCTTGAGCCCATACTAGGCTAAAATTATCTTTTTCAAATATTATTTCTGGGGGTAGCTGGGTAGCTCAGTGGGTTGAGAACCTGGCCTAGAGATGGGAGGTCCTAGGCTCAAATCTGACCTCAGAAACTTCCTAGCTGTGTGACTGTGGACAAGCCACTTAATTCACATTGCCTAGTCTGATTTGGAAAATAGAGAGAGAGAGAAAAGAGAGAGAGAGAGAGAGAGAGAGAGAGAGAGAGAGAGAGAGAGAGAGAGAGAGAGAGAGAGAGAGAGAGAGAGAGAGAGAGAGAGAGGAAGGATGGAAAGAAGGAAGGAAGGAAGGAAGAAGGAAGGGAGAGAAAGAGAGAGAATGAAAGGAAGGAAGGAAGATAAAGAGAGAAAAGAAAGGAAAGGAGGTAGGGAGAGAAAAAGAAAAGAAAGTAAGGAAAAAAGAAAGAAAAAGGAAGGAAGGAAGAGGGAGGGAAAATAAGAAAGAGAGAAAAAGAGAGAAAGAATGAAAGGAAAGAAAGAAGGAAGAGAAAGAAAGAAAAAGAAAAGAAAGGAAGGAAGGGAGAGAAAAAGAAAAGAGAAAAGAAGGAAGGAAAAGAGAAAGAAGAAGGAAGGAAGGAAGGAAGGATTATTTTTCATTTATTTTTCTGAATCTCATTATTTTTATGGGATCGTTGAAGAAAATGTCTTGAAGAGGGAATCACTACTCCTAAATTTTCAGGCAAGGCCACCCCAAAGGAAATGCTCCAGAGAATGACCTCCTCCTTTCCCCGTGGTCCAGCTCTTCCTCCTGCTCGTCTCTGAATTTTCTGTCTTAAGGAATCCAAGTCGCAGACAGCGCAGAATAGCACTTTTTCATTATCATAATTCAAATTACCTGTTTAAGTCGGTCAAATGAAAAAATAGCCGTTCAGCCCCCGCCTGTGGCCTGGCAGAGGGAACCTTGCGAAGCGTGTCCTGATTCGGAGCTGAAGCGGTCCGGCCCTTCCCTCCCGCCTGGGCTCACAGACTTCAGGCTCCACGTGCCATGAGCTCATTTCCTGGGGGGGTGTGAGTGTGTGTGTATGTGAATGTGAGCTTCTATTTCAGCCTGGCTCCGTGCAAACAGGGCAATTTACTGTGACCAAAAGGGGCCCAAATTACATTCGTAACATAGAAAAATATTCTCCTTGCCAGGCCACCCATGTGACCGGCGGTGGTGGGCGAGAAACATTCATTCACCAGAGAGCCCCAACGGAGCAGGTTCAAGTACGTTCAGAGGGAGGATAGCGTGGGCCCCGGGAAGGGGGGATACCTGGGGTGCCTGGAGACCCCCGAAGCAGTCGTGCTCCGCCTTTGCCGTTCTGTACTCGAGTCAAACCTTGGCTCGGCAGGAAAAGGTCTGTGGCTTCCTTCGAGGGAATGATAAAGAGGCTGGCTATGTAGGACAAGGGCATCGTGCCTGCCACCCACTCATGAATGCTTACAGTCACATTCACAAGCAGTTATCTATCCTAGCATGGCGATCTGGATGGGAATGGAGGAACCGGCTAGTCCCCTCTCCAACCCCATTTTAAAGAGGAAGAAACTGAAGCAGCAAAAAAGTAGAGGCAGGAAGCATCGTGATTTAGTCAGTGTAAAAAAACTCTGGCTCTGGCGATAGGGGAGCCAAGTTCAAATTTGAACTACAACGATCACTACCTCTGGAACCCTGAAGGAGTCCTTCCATCTTCCCTGGCCTCCATTTCTTCCTCTGTAAATCGGGGGCTTAAATTTAATAGACTCTGATGTCCTGCGTTCCAGGATCCTGGGGTTTGGCTACAGCATCTCGAACTCCAGACTCAGTGGATTTTGGGTTGAATCACGTTAGGATTTACACAAAAGTAATAATGGGAAGAGACATTAATGGCTCACTATTCTAACCCCTTGAGGCAGCAAGGTGGATAGAGTGCAAGCCCTGGAGTCAGGCGGAGTCAGTCGGGTTCAAATCTGACCTAAGACACTTCCTACCTTGGTGGCCCTGGGCAAGTCACTGAACCCTGTTTGACTCAGTTTCTTCCTCTGTCAAATGGGAGAAAGAAATGGCAAACCATTCCAGTATCTTTGTCAAGAAAACCTCAAATGGAGTCATAAAGAATTGGATACAACTGACCAACCACAAAGTCCAACCCATTCGTTTTACAAAGAAGGAAGCAGAAAGCCAGAAAAGATGAAAGAACTTGCCCAAGATACAAGAAGTAGCTTTGTTAAACAAACAAACAAACAAACAAAACCTTTCATCTTCCATCTTTGGTTTAATCCTGTGTATTGGTTCCAAGGCAGGAAAGCTGTAAGGGCTAAGCAGTTGGGGTTAAGTGACTGGCTGGTCACCTTGGCTGGTCCCAGTACCTTTTTTAAGCATCAGAGGCAGAATTTGAATGGAGGTCCTTTGATTTCATGCCAGCTCAGCACTAACAAATTGGAGCCAGTTCTCTGGAGAAAGCCTGTTAGTTCTTCTATCTCACCTCCTTCTGAGTCTGGCCTCTCAAAGTCATTTTGTGATAAACTCCACTTGACTCCCATCCCTCCTTAATATCCACTAATCCAGAGGTCACATTTCTAGCAAAAATAATGCTTCAGAAAAGAGCCCTAAACCTAAAAATGAGTGGAGGAGGAAAAAGGGTCTCAGGCCAACAGAAAGTCCAGCCATCAAGTCTCTGTATCAAAGCCACACACCTCACTTCTTAAGTCTACATCCCTAGTCTGAATGACTCATCAAGCACAGAATTTTTTCTTTAAACCCTTATCTTCTGTCTTAGAGTCAATACTTTGTGTTGGTTCCAAGGCAGAAGAACAGTAAGGACTGGGCAGTGGGGGGTCGTGACTTGCCCAGAGTCACACATTTTTTTGTTTCTTTTTGAAAACCCTTATCTTCTGTCTTAGAATTAATATTATGGATTGGTTCCAAGGTAGAAGAGTGGTAAGGGCTGGGCAATGGGTGTTAAGTGTCTGAGGTCAGCTTTGAACCCAGGACCTCCCCATCTCTAGGCCTGGCTCTCAATTCACTGAATCACCCAGTTGTCCCAAGCATAGCATTTTTAATAAGTTCAGTTATTTAGCTTCCTAGCTTCAAGAAAATTAAAATTAGCAAAAGGGAGGCCTTTAATAGGGGAGAGGAGAATCCAACTAGCTTCTATTATACCAGACATTAAAGAGATTTGAAAAATTAAAAAAGCAATGCTACTCTTCAAAATTTTTATTCAGTAAAATATAATTATTTTCATAAAAATAGGTTATTTATGTTAGCAATTATGATAGGTTTGTTGTTGTTTTAAATTAAGAAATATTTTTAAATGTTTTCTCTTTAAATTTCAAATGTGGTTCTTTAATTATTGATAGCTATGGCCCATATAAACAAAAGCTGATTGAGGTCTTCCATAATTTTTAAGAGTATAAAGGGGATAAAAGTTTGAGAATCTCTGATCTTACTTAAAACATTTGAAATCTTCTAGCTCTTCCTTTTCTTCTTTCCCTTTAATTGAACCTAGAGGATATACTGTATATTCAGAAGTTCAGTCAAACAATTCTTAACTCTCTTCTCTTAACATTCTGCTCAGCTGTCTATTAGATTTTGCTTCTGTTTGTCTGAAAACTCAGATCTTAGGAAAGACATGGGCAGGCTTGGTCTTTGAACCTTCCTGCAATGATTCCTAGATTTTCTTTTCTACAATTTTTTTCTCTCCTTCTATAGCTTCCTACCCAAGCTCTTTCAGTCATGGAGTAGACCCATTCTTTTACACTTCTCCCAAAGAAATCCATCTAATGATGAGATATTGGTCAATCATTTAGCACAGAGCCTAGTATGTATAATTATTATTTTTTAAGTCTTACCTTCTTAGTACATAAATGGAATCAGTTTTAGCAAGGGCTAGGCAAATGGGTTTAGGTGACTTAACCCAGGGTCACACAGCTAGCAAGTATCTGAGGCCAGATTTAAACCTAGGATCTCCATGGCTCTCTGTCCACTGAGCCACTTAGCTGCCCTCTCAACATAGTATTATTAATACATGCTTGCTTTCTTCCTTCAATAACACCTCTGTCAAGTTTTTAGTGCAAATATTATTATCTTCTTTTTAAAGATGACAAAACCAAGACTCAAGGAGTTTAATTGACTTGCCAATGCTCTTACAAATGCTCTATGTTAAAGCCAGGATCCAGACCAAATATCCTAGCCTCCCAAGTCCAATATATTTTCCATTGAACCACAAGGTTTTTTTTCCCCCACAAGGTCTGAATTTCTTTTTTTTTTTTCAAAGAAATTCTAAAACCCTTACCTTCTGTCTTAGAATCAATACTGTATGTTGGTTCCAAGGGCTAGACAATGGGAATTAAGTCACTCAGAATCACACAGTATCTGAGGACAAATTTGAATCCAGTACCTCCTATCTCTAGGTCTGGCTCTCAATTTACTAAGCCACCTAGCTGCTCCCAGGGTCTGAATTTCTTGACACAAATGGCCAGCTCTTTTCCCATTTATCAAGCTAGCCCTGCTACTACTGTTTTCTAGTGGGAATTTTCAGAAAAGTCTGGCCAAGCTGGAATATTGCCAAGGTCTCATTCTACTGTAGCTACGAAAGCGAAATATGGAAGTCTGTCATTTCTAAAACATTCAAGCATCCACTTCGAGGAGTTTAAAGGGCCAATGCAGCTATAAACTCCAAATGTTTTTCGAAATGGGGAAATCACCTCCTCTTTCTTCTGAGTTCCCTTAGGACTCAGTTTGGATCTCTCAAATACACTTACCACAGGTACCAGGTTCAACCAGGTCATCAAGACCTGGGGTGACCAGTGGTGTGAGGATTTATTTAGATATAATCTGCTCTTCTCCAAGCAACACTGCTATTTCAGCCTTTAGGGAGCATAGGAACATGGCCATGACTTTGGAAATTATAGCTGTTATTTGTTGTTGTTCGGTCATTACAGTTATGTCTGAGTCTTCCTGACCTCATTTGGAGTTTTCTAGGCAAAGATACTGGAGTGGTTTGCCATTTCTTTCATCAGTTCATTTGACAGATGAGGAAACTGAGGCAAACAGAGTAAAATGACTTGCCCACAGTTACATAGTTAGTAAGTGCCTGAGGCCAGATTTAAACTGGGGAAGATGAGACTTTCTGACTCCAGTATTCCATCCACTGTGTCATCTAGCGGCCCATAGCTATCTAGAATATATGAGGTATTTGAAGTCTAGAAATGGGATGCTTTTTTGGAGTTCAAGATAAATTTTCCATGATTACTCCAAATGGGAATTTGTCCCATCCCAGGCTAGGAGGTTAACAGCTGGCTTAATATCAGCCAATTTAGGTCTCTTCGCACCAGATATTTATTACACAAAAGATAAACATAGATAGCAAGTAAACATTGATCTAAACAAGCCTTCAAACAATAATTGAGGAAGTTATAGAGATTAGGTTGGGCAATAGGATACACCAGACTGTCATGGAGAACAATCTCATTGGAGATGACCATTCTTTGCAGTCTCTGGTCCAGCTCTATCCACTGTGCTACCCAGTTAGCTTTCTCAAAGAAAGGCAAAAAATGGTCCCTGTCTGCCTTCAAGGAGCCTGTACTTATATGGGAAAGTAATGTGCAGTTGTATACATTTGAGATATATACTGTGTATATAAACATACCTATAAACATATATTCATCTGTATGTACATATAAAGGCAGCTAAGGGGTGCCATGGATAGAACACAGGACCTACAGTCAGGAAGATTCATCTTCCTGAGTTCCAATCTGGCCTCAGCCACTTACTAGCTGTGTGACCCTGGACAAGTCACTTCACCCTTTTTGCCTCAATTTCCTTAGCTGTGCAGTGCTGGACAAGTCACTTTAATCTTCTTTGCCTCAGTTTCCTCACTTGTCAAATGAGCTGGAGGAGGAAATAGCAAACTAGTATCTTTGCCACAAAAACCCCAAATAAGATCATGAAGAATTGGACACAACTGAAATGACCAAACAAAGATACCTATACACATGTGCACATACACACACACATATGAGTGCAGATAAATAGATACACACATATATGTTCATACATATACACATATATTTTGTGGAGGAATATATGTTTTCAGTACAAATGAAAGGCAATCCTAGAGGGAAGGATAATATATCTTTACTTAACATTTCTCTTACCTCCTTGACAAGCTTTTTATATTCCCATTTTGGAACATCTTTGATTGAGTATAAGATCCTTTAGAGCAAGACTGTTCTGTCTTTTTTCCCCCAGTTACATGTAGAAACAATTTTTGATGATTGTTTTCTGACATTCTAGGATTCTGATTTTTTCTCTCCATCCCTTTCCCATTCCAGGTGGCAAATAGTCTGATTTAGGTCATTCATGTAATGCCTATTTCCATATTTCTCATGTCGTGATGGAAGACACATATCACACATATAATAAAAAACTTATGAAGGAAATAAAGTGGAAGCTGACATGCTTTGATCTTCACTCAGACTCCAACAGTCCCTTCTTTGGCTGTGGAGAGCTTTTTCATCATGATTCCCTTGTGGTTGTCCTGGAGACTTGCTTTGCTGATAATGGTTTAGTCCTTCACAGTTGCCCATCATTTATCACTTCTGTTCCTGTATACACTGTTGTGGTTCTGCTTACTTCACTTTGCATCAGTTCATATAAGTCCAGCTTTTTCTGAACTCAATCTGTTCATCATTTCTTATGACAAACTAGTAGTTTGTTACAACCATGTGCTGCTACTTGTTTATCCATTACCCAAATGATGAACAGCTCTTCAGTTTCCACTTCTTTGCCACCATAAAAGGAGCTGCTGAAAATATTTTGGCACAGGTAGGTTCTTTCTCCTTATTTCTGATGTCTTTGGGATACAGACCCAGGAGTGGCATTGCTGGGTCAAAGGGTTTGTGTAGTATTATGACCCTTTGATGCCGTCTTTGTATGCTAGCATCTAGTATAATACCTGGTACTTTTGTAGGCATTAATAATTGCTCATTGGGCTGGACTAGACTGCTTTCTTCCCTATGCAGCTAGGTGGCACAGAGGATAGAGTGGTAGAGGTCTGAAGACAAGAAATTTTGTTGCTGAGTCATTTTCAGCCCCATCCAACTCTTCATGGCCCCATTTGGAGTTTCCTTGGCAAAGATACTAGAATCATTCATCATTTCCTTTTCCAACTCATTTGACAGATAAGGAAACTGAGGCAAACAGTTTAGTGACTTGCCACAGGACACATAGTAAATATATGAGATCAGATGTGAACTCAGGTCTTCCTAACTCTAGGCCTAGCACTCTATCCACTGCACCACCTTGATGCCTCTGTCTCCATCAGTCAAGAAGAGTTGAGCTCAAATCCTATCTCAGACACTTACTTATGTGACCCTGGGAAAATCACTTAACCTCTGAACCTCACTGACCTTTTCTGTAAAATGAATGAATTGGATTCATTCAGTGGCTCCTTCTAGATTGAAATCTATGGTTGTCTGACACTAGGCTATAAATTCATTGAGGGCAGGCACTCTGTCTTATCATTCTCAGTTATAAATATATGTCTGATGAAGAAAGGAAGCTGAAATAGTTGCCTGTTTCATTAATTGAGTTGGGATAATGCCTCCTGCATTCAAAGCAATGCATAGTTATTATATTTATGAATAACTTTAAGCTCTGGAAAGACCCCCTGCTTCAGTATTCTCTCCCAAGGCTAAAAAATCCCCTTTGGGAACAGGCTAATTGACAGAGCAAACAGCTTCATTTTGAGGGTTCATTATGCACCCCTTTCCTGCTGATCCTTCACTTCCATCCCCAAAACAAAAGAAAAACTCTAACAGCCACACTTTTCTTCCCTGAAACTTAAGAGGTGGAGACACCCCTCTTACACACTGCTTCTGCTGAAGCTCAGGAAGGGAGATAAGACTGATCTTTGAACTCTAGAAAAAACAATCTGGGACTGACTGACATCTGTTGTCTAGTAAGATTGATGGGTAAAATTTTAATTTCTTTGGGCGGTTTGTATTTGGAGGGTCTCCCTGACTCCGGCCCCTATCCCTTACCCCCACCAGACCCCAACCTCTGATTTTGCTAATGATAAATGACAAGATGTGGACAGTTATTAATTAAACTGTCCATAGCGATAAGGTCTGAGAATGTTATCCAGCAGAAGAAATGTGTGGCATTCCTTCCCACCCACTCCCTCCTCCCTTCACTTCCTCCCCATACCATCCCATGAGCAGGAGGCCCCTTTCAGATCCCTGGCCCAGCAGAGGCCGGACTCACCCAGCAATATCCTCCAACACCTTGGCTACCTAATAACGGTCTGATTCAAGGGCTGAGAAATGGAAATCTCTCCTGGGGCCTGCACAGTAATTAACCTCAGAGCATTCTTGAGGCAGGGAAATGTTTCTCTTGGGACATTCCCACAGGCCATGTGTAATACCAGGCTTAGCCCCATGAGGCTAGGCTGATTATGAAGGGATTTTCACAGTTGGCTCTAACTGTGGATCATGAAGATGGAGGAGAAAACATTTTTACTTACCATTTGGGATCCCTGACATGAAGCACATACTTTATTCCTGAGGGTACCCAGAGTAAAAATAAGAGCAAAACAAACCAACCTATAGGTGCTGATGAAACTTCTGGGTCCCCACTGCTCACTCTTAATACTCCAAGTTGAAGGTACTTTTTGGGTACCACATTTGCAAAAAATGAAGGCTCTTGGGCCCTCATTGATTTATCATTCCTTTAATCAACCAGAACAGACAATTAGTAGAAAGTAAAAAATATCAAGGTAATAAGAACATTTAAAGTAGATATTTTTCATGAACTTCATGAACTCAACTCTTCAGAGCCACACAAGCCATCTTAACCCTAGTCTGCTAAGTTATAGTGTCTAGAATCTCTCTCTGGAAAGGGCAGACTAACACCTCCTTAGCCACCACCACATATCCAGCTAACAAAAGCTAGGCAATGTACCCAGACTCAAATTAAGTTTTTGTGATTGCTGTGCATGGATTGGAGGGTCTCCAATTGGAGGGCAGAGAGAAAATCATCTAATTAACTTAGAGTTAGATATTATTACCAAGATCTTCTTTATTGTAGCATGGAAATTAATATGAGCCAGAACAAAAAGATAACTAAAGAGCCACTCACCTTGCCTTCATTCTTGTCTGTATTATGTATATCTGCCAGCAACAAAGTCTGATTGTCTCCATGGTGCCATTTTGGTCATTATTAAAATTTCAGTCTCCTTATGTAAATTATGGTAAATAACTTGAGTTTAACAATTTGATAGATTATAATTTCATCACTATGGGTAGCTCTTCCCTCAATATATCCACAAACCCTTCTTTTTCCTCACGGGTCATCTTGACTCTGCTTTCCCCAATCACCATCTTGGCCCAACCCCCTAGAATCATTCATTCATTCTATAAGCATTTCATTCTATAAGCATTTGGGGATACCCAATTAAATATTTACTCTCTAAGGACTAGCCTAGCTAAATAATTAGAGACTCATGAAGTGCCTCATTGCCTAGACTAGTACCTGACACAAAATAGGAAATCAAGAGGAGGAGACACCCTGCCAATTTATACTCAATAGGCACAGTCTGAGAACCCATGGATCACTTCCACTGAATAGATGAGGGGCTTGGGGAAGATGAGTTCCTTTTTGGATAAATTGAGAACGAGATATCTATGGGACATCCAGAAAGAGATTGCTGTCCAGCAGGCATGAAGTGAGGGATGGCTCTATAGTTATAAGAAAGAGATTGTACTTGAAACCATGAAAACAGTTGAGTACCAAAAGAAAGAGTGCACATCATGGGGTTCTTTTTTGTATCTTGGTTTCCTTTGAAAATCTGTTGAAGGGGACAGCTGGGTGACTCAGTGGATTGCGAGTCAGGCCTCAATTGAGATCCAATACACAGAATTGATTCTAAGGCAGAAGGTAAGGGTTTAAAACAATAAAATAAAATGCAACTCTCCATGGTAAGAATAATACATTAAATTTCTGACACTTTAGTGTGATGAATTAAAGTAAAAAGCCTTTCTGACAAAAAAAAAAGAGGTATCAGAGATGTTAGAAGAATACAGTAAAGGGTAGGCTAGGTGACTCAGTGGATAGAGAACCAGGTCTAGAGACAGAGGTCCTAGGTTCAAATCTGGCCTCAGACACTTCCTAACTGTGTGATTCTAGGCAAGTCACTTAACCCCCATTATCTAGTCCTTACTGCTCTTCCATCTTGGAACCAATAGACAGATGGAAGTTAAGGGTTAAAAAAAAAAAGACTGTTGATATCCTTGGACAAAACAGTTTCAGTTGAGTGTTGAGGGAGCCAGATTGCAAAGGCCTGAGAAATGAGTCGATGGTTATACAGGTCAGTTGAGACCCATTCAGGGGAATTTTTCGTATGTTGGGTACAGTTGATATCCCCTCTAGCTTACCGACGAGTCTGAGGCATGTTGGCTACCCTTATCCTGGTTTAGTCTGTCTGATGAGGAGCTTTTACCAGCTTGTGGCTTCTGCACATGCTACAGCTTCTTGGTGAGAGTTGGGTAAATGGCAGATATCAATGGCAGATGAGCAACCCTGAGAAGGGCTCAATAAGCCCTCACAGCAAAGGTGCCAGTCCTTCATGAATACTCCACACACCACGGACCCTCAGAGAAGTAATAAAGGAAGAGAGGATTAGTATGCAGAGAGAACTGTGAAGAGAGATGCAGGGTGGAGGTGACAGCCCTTCAAGCAAATGGTCTCTATTTTCTCCCTAAAATAAGAGGCAAGGTCCTCTGTGGGGAGGGGAAAGAGGGAAGAGGGGAGAATGAAGCACAAAAGGGTTTGAGTAGTGACTGGAAGTTTAGAAAAGTCTCTGAGAACAGATGGATGGAAACTTAATCAAAGAAAGATTAAAGGATTACTGGGTAGCAATGAGAAGTTGAGATTAGATAACCATGAATTTGTTGTGGACTCAATACTGTGGCATTATCTCCTCCAGCTGCATTTACCCAGCACTCAGCAGCTCCTGAGTACAAGCAGAGAAGATAAATAGTGCAATAGATCCAGTGATGACTATTAATTGACAAAATGTGAATGGTAACAGGATGGAGGACAAGGGATTCAGGAAGGATAAAGGGACTTGGAATTACAATGAAGACTAAGATTAGGTTTGGGATGAAGGAGGAAAAAGGAGAGATAGTAGGAGAGGATAGGAAGGGGAGAATTTCTGAGTTCAGAATAATAAAGATTGCATGGTGACAAGTGCTGCTGTCGCACTCCTTCCTTAAAAAAAAAAAAAAAACCTTACCTTCATTCTTAAAATCAATATTGTGCCAAGACAAAATAAAAGGAAGGACTAGGCAAAGGGGGTTACATGACTTGCCCAGGGTCACACAGCTAGGAAGTATCTAAACCTATTTCTAATCATTATGATTCTTATATATTGTAAAGTTACTGCCTCCTTGTAGTTGTTCAGTTCAATTCTCCAACCTCCAGCCAGTCAGAATTTTTTGGCCTAGTGGCTTCTGGCCTGGAAGTCGAGTCTGGCCTCCTCCACTCTGTAACCACAGAGGAACAAAAGGCCAGATTTCTTCTTCTAACTGTTGATCTTCCTTTCACAGCTCTTCCCCAAATATCTAGCTTTCTCTATTTTTCCAAAACTGTCACTCCGGTTCCAGGAATTCCCAAGAGCCAAAGTTTTGGCCTTCTCTCTGGACAGGGAACACCAGCAGAGAGAGTGACTGCTGAGCTTAACAGAACTTCCCACTCCTCAGATCTCTCAGATTTTCTAAGCAAGACCTTACTTAGGTTCCACCCGGAAGTAGTCTGACAGTCTGACAGGATTCACACTCCTGTTACTAACTTACCAAAACCCAATATCTATTTTACCCCTAATAATAGTCAGTGAGGTGGTGCAGTGGAGAGAGTGCCCGACCTAAATTCAGTTTCCTGAGTTCAAATCCCGTCTAAGACATTTACTATCTATATGAATCTGGGTAGGTCACTTCACCCTTTTTGCCTCCGTTTTCTCACCTGTAAAATGAGCTGAAGAAGGAAATGAGAAATCACTCCAGTATCTCTGCCAAGAAAACGACAAATGGAGTCCCAAAGAGTTGTCTATACCTGAAAAATGACCACCACCATGCATGGTCATACAATGACAATATCTAACATATCTGAGCATTTTAGAAGGAAGACTTCTGGGCAAAGATTTTAGTAGCTGTTGCCTATCCACCTCTAAGATACTTTTTTTTTTTAAAACCCTTACCTCCCATCTTTGAATCACTACTGTGTATTGGTTCCAAGGCAGAAGAGTGGTAAGGGCTAGGCAATGGAGGGTTAGGTGATTTGCCCAGGGTCATACAGCTGGGAAGTGTCTGAGGTCAGATTTGAACCCAGGACCTCCTGTCTCTAGGCCTGACTCTCAAATCACTGAGCTACCCAGTTGGCCCCTCTAAGGCACTCTTTTTTGCTCATGACTTCAGGACCTGCTTTCCTCCTCAACTTCTGCCCTCAAAGGAGGTAGCGTCAATAGGCACTGTATATTGAGATTCTCTTAAACATCCTAATTTCTCACCTTCAGTTATTCATTTCCCGGGATACTCCTTAACCAAACAAAGAGATTGTTACTGTCTTAATCTTTTTTTCTTTTCCAAAACCTTTATTTTTGGTCTTAGTAACAACTCTTAAGATCAAAGAACAAAGGTTTGGCAAAGGGGGTTAAATGACTTGCCCAGTGGCACACAGCCAAGAAACATCTGAGGTCAAATCTGAACCCAGGTGCTCTATCTACTGTGCCATTGTTAGGATGGAGCAAAGGAGGTTTTTGGAATTCTACAGCTAATAGACAGGACCTGAATAGCAGTTGGAAGAAAAAAAAAACACAACACAACCTTCTCTGCTCCATCCTAACACCACCTAGCTACCCCTACATTTTAAATTAATTTTTAAATTTTAATTATTTTTTTAAACCCTTACCTTCTGTCTTGGAGTTAATACTGTGTATTGGCTCCAAGGCAGAAGAGTGGTAAGGGCTAGGCAATGGGGGTCAAGTGACTTGCCCAGGGCCACACAGCTAGGAAGTGGCTGAGGTCACATTTGAACCCAGGACCTCCCATCTCTAGGCCTGGCTCTCAATCCACTGAGCTACCCAGCTGCCCCCTGCCCCTACATTTTTAATCTTGACATTACCCACAAGTATTCCAATTCCAAATTCATGAACTTTGAAATTCTTTTCTTTTTATCATAATCTGTTTTATTCCACATAACCTGATCACCATGCAGGTAACTTAAGCCTTGACTGACAGACAGCACTTCCTTTTCTGATTGGAGAGCTAGAGGATGGGAAACCAAATTCCACCCAAAACCATTTTTTAATAAACTTTATGAACTTTTTGGCATACTCGACTCTGGTTTTGCTTCTTGGCCTGGTTTTTACTCTACAGGACAAGATGACCCTCATCCCAGGTCTGTTTTCTCACACACACACACACACACACACCCTGCTGCCTCCTTTTGTCTTTTCTGCCCTCATTTGAGGACAGGGATTGGCTGTCTTTTTAAAATTGTATCCCTAGTGCGTAACCCAGTGCCTCACATAGTAAGTACCTAATAAATGTTTATTGGATCAGAACTTCAAAATGTGTCTTCACTGCTTCAAGATAATTTTTTTTTTACACATCTCTAACTCACTATCTCATACACATCAGTTTTTCCAAACATTTTCTCCTTTCTCAAACTTCCCGTGGCTTCCCTCCCCCTATTCTCTGCTCTAAGAACCTTGCCTCAGCTTTAATAAAAAATGAAGGCTATTTACTTATCCCTTCTTCCTCGCCTCATCCTGCAGATGCTCTCAGCCGTCATTTTTAAAGAATAGAGAGGGCTCCTTTTTCCAAGACTCCAGGCCTTGCTTAGGTAACAGTTATGCCTATGTGGTCTCTGAGGTAGCCCACGCTTTTGCCATTTGGATCCTGTTCATCCTCCCTTTTTAAGAGGACCAATGACATCACAGGGTGATGTCTTGACTTTGCCTCCAAATTGGATTTATTTTTTTCTTTTTAATTTTTTTTTAATTTAGTAAATTTCAAACATTATTCCTTGGTTACAATAATCACATTATTTCTCCCCCTCCCCTCCCCCTGTCCTTCCCATTGCCAATGTGCAATTCCACTGGGTATTACATATGTCCCTGATCAGAACCCATTTCCATGTTGTTGGTGTTTGCACTAGGATGTTCCTTTAGAGTCTACATCCCCAATCATATCCCCTTTAACCCATTTCATTAAGTTTTTCTTCTGTGTTTCTACTCCCACAGTTGTTCCTCTGAATGCATAGTTTTCTTTCTCATAGATTCCTCTGAGTTGTTCAGGATCACTGCGTTGCCACTAATGGAGAAGTCCATTACGTTCGATTGTACTACAGTGTATTAGTCTCTGTGTACAATGTTTTCCTGGTTCTGCTCCTTTTGCTCTGCATCACTTCCTGGAGGTTGTTCCAGTCTCCATGGAATTCCTCCACTTTATTATTCCTTTGAGCACAATAGTATCCCATCACCAACATATACCACAATTTGTTCAGCCATTCCCCAATTGAAGGGCATTCCTTCATTTTCCAACTTTTTTGCCACCACAAAGAGCGCAGCTATGAATATTCTTGTACAGGTCTTTTTCCTTATTATCTCTTTGGGGTACAAACCCAGCAGGGCTATAGCTGAATCAAAAGTCAGACAGTCTTTTAGCACCCTTTGGGCATAGTTCCAAATTGCCCTCCAGAAGGGTTGGATCAATTAACAACTCCACCAGCAATGTATTAATGTTATTAATATATTAATATTAATTCTTACATATTATTAACAATAATTTAGTTATGAATATATAATATATACTTATAGATATTTATAAATATATAATTTATTTCTAAATATTTGTGAATATATAATATATTTATAAATATTTATAATTAAATATTATTTGTAATTATTAAATATTATTAATTAATATTAATGATATATTAATAAACTTGGCCACATTCCCTCCAGCATTCATTACTTTCCATTGCTGTCATGTTAGCCAATCTGCTAGGTGTGAGGTGATACCTCAGAGTTGTTCTGATTTGCATCTCTCTGATTATAAGAGATTTAGAACACTTTTTCATGTTTTAAAAATGGAGACTTGAATCCAGGACTCCATTCCCCAGAAGTCCTTGCTCAACTCCCAAAATGCCTTGTAACCTCACCTGGGCCGAGAGCAAGATGAGGTATTTAACCTGGTTGTAAAGGCTTTGGAGTGCTCTTTTCCTACTTCCGCTTCGGAGCAGACAGATCTTTTCATGATGTAGGTGAGATTGTCTAGGCCTCTCTCTGGCCTAGACACGTGCTTTTCTTACTTGTATATTCTTAAGTTCTTAATCTTAAATAAACCTCTAAAAATATAATACTCCTTGCAGAGAGAAACTAATTTCTAATGCCTCAGTTTCCCCTAAATTTTAACTGTTACAATGTGCTTATTAATACTTTTGATTTCTTTGACTGAAAATTGCCTACTCATGTCCCTTGCCCATTTATCAATTGGAGAATGGCTTGATTTTTTTGTACAATTGATTTAGGTCTTGTAAATTTAAGTAATTAGACCTTTGCCAGAGTTTTTTGTTATGAAGATTGTTTCCTAATTTGTTACTTCCCTTCTAATTTTGGTTACATTGGTTTTGTTTGTATAAAAACTTTTTAATTTGATGTAATCAAAATTATTTATTTTACATTTTGTGACTTTTTCTAAGTCTTGCTTGGTTTTAAAATCTTTCCTTTCCCAAATATCTGACAAGTATACTATTCTGTGTTCACATAATTTATGTATAGTTTTCTTCTTTATGTTCAAGTCATTCACCCATTCTGAGTTTATCTTGGTGTAGGGTGTGAGATGTTGATCCAAACCTAATCTCTTCCACACTGTCACAATTTTCCCAGCAGTTTTTATCAAATAGTGGATTTTTTCCCCAAAAGTGGGATCTTTGGACTTGTCATAGAATGCCTTGCTGAGGTCACTTATCCCAAATCTATTCCACTGACCTTCCTTTATGTCTCTTAGCCAGTACCATATTGTTTTGATGACCACTGCTTTATAGTATAGTTTGAGATCTGGTACTGCAAGGCCACCTTCCTTCACATTTTTTTTTCATTATTTCCCTGGGTATCCTTGATCTTTTGTTCTTCCAAATAAGCTTTGTTATAATTTTTTCTAATTCAGTAAAAAAGTTTCTTGGTAGTTCGATGGGAATGGCATTTAATAAGTAAATAAGTTCAGGTAGGATGGTCATTTTTATTATGTTAGCTCATCCTACCCATGAGCAGTTAATGTTTTTCCAATTGTTTAGATCTAGTTTTAATTGTGTGGAAAGTGTTTTGTAGTTGTGTTCATATAGTTCCTATGCTTGTCTTGGCAGATTCCTAAGTATTTTATATTGTTTAGGGTGATTTTAAATGGAATTTCTCTTTCTAATTCTTACTGCTGAGATGTGTTGGAGATATATAGAAATGCTGATGACTTATGTGGGTTTATTTTGTATCCTGCAACTTTACTAAAGTTGTTGATTATTTCGACTAGCTTTTTGGTTGATTCTCTAGGATTCTTTAAGTAGACCATCATATCATCCTCAAAGAGTTATAGCTTGCTCTTCTCATTGCCAATTGTAATACCTTCAATTTCTTTTTCTTCTCTAATTGCTACTGCTAGTGTTTCTAGTACAATGTTAAATAATAGAGGTGATAATGGGCATCCTTGTTTCACTCCTAATCTTATTGGGAAGGCTTCTAGTTTATCCCCATTGTAGATGATGTTGGCAAATGGTTTTAGATACTGTTTATTGTTTTTAGGAAAGATCCTTCTATTCCTATACTGTCTAGTGTTTTCAATAGGAATGAGTGTTGTATCTTGTCAAAGACTTTTTCTGTGTCTATGGAGATAATCATGTGATTTTTGTTGGTTTGCTTGTTGATATGGTCAATTATGTGGATGGTTTTCCTAATATTGAACCATCCTTGCATTCCTGGTATAAATCCTACTTGGTCATAGTGAATATCCCTTGTGATGACTAGCTGGAGTCTTTTTGCTAGTATCCTGCTTAAGATTTTTGCATTTATATTCATTAAGGTGATTGATCTATAGTTTTATTTCTCTGTTTTTGACCTGCCTGGCTTTGGAATCAGTACCATATTTGTGTCATAGAAGGAATTTGGTAGAACTCCTTCTTCGCTTATTATGCCAAATAGTTTGTATGGTATTGGGACTAGCTGTTCTTTGAATGTTTGATAGAATTCACTTGTAAATCCATCTGGTCCTGGGGATTTTTTCTTAGGGAGTTTTTTAATGGCTTGTTCAATTTCTTTTTCTGATACAGGGTTATTTAAGAATTCTATTTCTTCTTCTGTTAATCTAGGCAATTCATATTTTTGTAAATATTCATCCATATCACCTAGATTGGCATATTTATTGCCATATAATTGGGCAAAATATTTTTTAATGATTGCCTTGATTTACTCTTCATTGGAGGTGAGGTCTCCCTTTTCATGTATGATACTGTTAATTTGGTTTTCTTCTTTCCTTTTTTTACTAGATTGACCAGTATTTTGTCTATTTTGTTTGTTTTTCCAAAATACCAGCTTCTAGTCTTATTGATTTGTTCAATAGTTCTTTCACTTTTGATTTTATTAATTTCTCCCTTAATTTTTAGGATCTCTAATTTAGTTTTCTTCTGGGGATTTTTAATTTGTTTGCTTTCAAGTTTTTTGATTTGTATGTCCAATTCATTGACCTCTGCCCTCCCTAATTTTTTAATATATGAACTCAAGGATATAGATTTCCCCCTGAGTACTGCTTTAGCTGCATCCCATAGATTTTGAAGGGATGTCTCATCATTGTCATTTTCTTCAATTAAATTATTAATTGTTTATATGATTTGTTCTTTAACTAACTGATTTTGGAGAATCATATTATTTAATTTCCAATTAATTTTTGATTTGGCTCTCCATGCAACCTTACTGATCATTATTTTTATTGCATTATGATCTAAAAAGGTTGCATTTATTATTTCTGCTTTTCGGCATTTGTTTACCATGTTTTTATGACCTAGTACCTGGTCAGTCTTTGTGAATGTACCATGTGCTGCTGAAAAGATGTATTCCTTTTTGTCCCTATTTATTCTTCTCCATATATCTATTAACTCTAATTTTTCTAAGACTTCATTCACATCTTTTACCTCTTTCTTATTTATTTTTTGATTTGATTTATCTAAATTTGATAGTGGTAGGTTCAGGTCTCTCAATAGTATAGTTTTACTATCTATTTCCTCCTTCAATTCCACTAGTTTCTCCTTTAGAAATTTGGATGCTATACCATTTGGTGCATACATGTTGATTACTGATATTTTCTCATTGCCTATACTGCCTTTTATCAGGATGTAATTACCTTCCCTATCCCTTTTAATGAGATCTATTTTTACTTTGGCTTTGTCAGATATCATGATTGCAACTCCTGCCTTTTTTCTATCAGTTGAGGCCCAATAGGTTTTGCTCCCACCTTTAATTATAACCTTGTGAGTATTTACCTGCCTCAGGTGTGTTTCATGTAGACAACATATGGTAGGATTTTGGATTCCAATCCACTCTCCTATTTGTTTTCATTTTATGGGTGACTTCATCCCATTCATGTTCAAAGTTATGATTATCACTTGTGTATTCCCCAGCATTTTGATATCCTCTCCTAGTTCTGTCCTTTCTTCTTTTGCTATATACTTTTAAACCAGTGGTTTACTTTTAATCAATTTCCCTAATTGCCTCCCTTAATATGCTTCCCTTTATGGCCCCTCCCTTTTTATTCCCTTCTTGTTTTTTTTAAGGTCTGTTAAGTTCCCTCCCCCCTCTCTTTCCCTCTGTTTTTGTACTCCCTCCCCCTTAGTTTTCCCTTCTGGCTTTCTCTGTAGGATAAGATAGAATTCAAGACCCCAATGGATCTACATGCTCTTCCCTCTCAGAATTGATTTCTCTGAGAGTAAGGTTTAAGTATTACCTATTAGCACTCTCTTCCTTTCCTTCTTATAAGAGTATTCGTCCCCCTCCCCTTGCCATCTATATCTTTGTGTGATAAATATTATCCTATTTATTTTATTTCTTCAAGTATCTCTTGGTGCTATCTTAGATTCCCCCCTCCCTTTTTCTTTTTTTGCATATCATCTTATAGCACTTATTACCCCAATTTCTTCCTGTGAATGATTCTTCTAATTACTATAATAGTGAATATAATTTTTGAGAGTTACAAATAACATTTCCCCATATATGAATATATATACATACATATATATATAATTTGACCTAATTATAGCCCTTAAAGAGGAAAGTTTGAATAAAAAAACATTTTCCACCCTCCTTTTCCCTCTCTTTCTTATTTACCTCCTCATATTTCTCTTGATCTTTGTGTTTGGATATTAAACTTTCCACTTAGTTCTGGTCTTTTCTTTACAAATACTTGGAAATCTTCTATTTTGTTGAATGCCCATACTTTCCCCTGGAAGTATATAGTCAGGTTTGATGGATAGGTGATCCTTGGTTGAAGACCCAATTCTCTTGCCTTTCTGAATATCATTCCAGCCTTGTGGTCCTTTAGTGTGGAAGCTGTCAGGTCTTATGTGATCCTGATTGGTGCCCTTTAGTATCTGAACTGTCTCTTTTGGGCTTCTTGTAGAATTTTCTCTTTAGCTTGAAAGCTTTTGAATTTGGCGATTACATTCCTGGGAGTTGTCTTTTGAGGATTTAGTGTAGTGGGTGTTCTATGAACTCTTTCAATGTCTATTTTGCCTCTTTGTTCAAGAACATCAGGGCAATTTTCTTGGATGATTTCTTGTAGTATGATGTCAATATTTCTGTTTATTTCTGGCTTTTCAGGTAGACCAATGATTCTCAAATTTTCTCTCCTTGCTCTGTTTTCCTGATCTGTCATCATCTCAGTGAGATATTTTGTTTTCTTCTATTTTGTCAGTCTTTTGACTTTGCTTTATTAATTCTTGTTGTTTTGCAAGATCATTGGCTTCTAGTTGCCTAATTCTGGTCTTTAAATACTGGTTTTCCTTTTCAGTTTGGTCTATCCTGCTTTTCATGGCTTCCAGCTGTTTCTCCAATTAAGAGTTCTTGTCCTTTAAACTGCTATTTTCTCTTTGAACTATTTCCCACTTTTCTTGCTAGAAGGCTTCCATCTTTTTGATAAGGTCCAATTTAAATTCTTCAAGAGTTTGTGGACAATTTCCATTTTGGGGGGAAGATTTTGGTGCATTTATTTGAATTTCTTCCTCTATTTCCTCTGTAGCCTGGATATTTTCCTCTGTAAAAAATTTTCAGGGTCAATTCCTTCTTGTTTTTCTTGGAGGGAGGTTGTTGATCCTGGGCACAATTTGCCATCACTGTGGAGGTTTTTCCTTCCCTTTTTAGTCAGAAATCTGAGTGAAATGGGCAGGTTCTCTGTGTATTGAGTTAAGGATGTGCATTTCAAAACTACTCTACCCTGTTCAGACCATTCTTTGGAGGATAGGATTTAGCTATTTCCTGATCAATGACAATGAAGATACTTGGAGTAAAAGAGTCAGGTCTTGGAAACTGCAGTCTCCACCCTACTCAGGTAGAGATTAGGAAGTACTGCAGCAAAACTCAAGATTTAATTATTTGAGAATATAACCCTCAACAGACATGTGCAAAAAAGGAAAGACCTCTGGGCAGTCCTAGGTCAAGCTAGAGCCACCATTGGGACTTGTGAGGCACAGGAAGTGAGGTAGGGAACAGCCTCTGAAATTCGCTCACTTCCTGGGGAGAGAGTGAGAGGGGAGGTCCTGCTAGGAGCTTGAGCAAGGTGGAGGCCCACAGACAGCTTCCCTTCAGATTGGTCACGTGAGCCAAGGACTGATTCCTTCTTTACCTTGGCCCTTTGTGCCTAAACTTCCTCTGGCTCTCTGCCAGAGGTTGAGTAACCCCTTTCCCTTTTTCTCCTCTCTCCTCTCCCTCTCCCTTTTCTTACTCCCATTGTGATTAAACCACCATAAATTCCATTCTGACTTGAGTGTTTCATTTTAGGAATTTCATAAGTAAATTCCTTGGCGGCCACAGTTTTAATATTATAACAACCTTCAAAGGTGATTTTCACCTTTACAAGGAGCAAGGATTTTGCCTGAGGTAAGCTCTTGAATCTCTGCAGCTTCTGTTGTTTGCTGCCCTTCTCTGTGCTATCTTCCCACAATCGCCCACAGTCTGTGCTCTTCAGCCTGCTGGGGTTTCAGGTGTAGCTGCTCTCAGGGGTAGGTCTTTGGTGGTCTTAGTCAGCTCCCAAGGACATAGAGGTGCCTCTTACTCTCTCTCTAGAGGTGCCCCTTGCTCACTCGCTGATTCTGGCGTGAGTTGGCTCTGACTCTGGCTCCGTAGGTGGGGTGGGGGAGATTATATCAGCTCGCGTTTTTGGTGGGAGCTTTTTCACCCAGTTATAGTGTGGAAATGCCCAAATCCCACGTACCTTCAATGCTGCACCCTACTGTAGAGCCCACTTGATATTATGAATTTGGTTTTTTTTGTCTTTTGAGGTAGTCTATATTGGTGGGTGCTGAGAAGAAGATGAGTCTTGTGTCTAGACTGCTGCCATGTTCACCCAGAAGTATCTGCGAATTGGATTTAAATGAGGCAGAGGTCACTGAAGTCCAGTGACAAGAAAAAAGTCAAGATGATTGGTAATGACCCTGGATGCAGAGGATAGCTGTGGCCTCTTTAATGTCAGACCAAACTCTAGCCCCTCCACGGAGCCTTCTTCAGCCACATTTATGACTAGTGGAACAAATTATTCTCCTACACCTATTCTGCTAGGGGAAGTCTTCACAGGCTTGGGGTAGGTACTCACCTAACTCATCAACAGGTTTGAAGCCCATTGGTTACTCTCAAACTAGTTTAGCTCATCTGCCAAGACATTTTACAGGCACATGGCCATTGTGCATGCTATAGCTTCTTGGAACCACAGGTGAGAGTTGGGTGAAAGGAGTGGATGAGGTGTATTTTGGGGGTGTATGGAGTGTTCCCGGAGGACTAGCACCTCTGGTATGAGGGCTTACAAAGCTCTTTTCAGGGCTATTCATCCATGTTTGCCATTTAGATATATGACAGTGGGACATGCTGTTTCCCTTAGTTATCTGTAAGCTTCTTGAGGACTCAGACTATCTTACTTTTGTCTTTGTATGCCCATTGTTGAGCCCATTGCTCCCCCACTTTTTTTTAAAACCCATACCTTCTACCTTAGAATCAAGATTGGGTATTGGTTCCAAGGCAGAAGAGCAGTAAGTTCTAGGCAATGGTTAAGTGATTTTCCCAGGGCCACACAGCTAGGAAGTATATGAAGTCAAATTTGAACTCAGCACTTCCCAACTCCAGGCGTGACTATCAATCCACTGAGCCCCCTGGCTCTGTCCCACTTCTTTGCTTTTTTAAAATAGAATTGTTAGAAGCAACTATTCCAGCAGAGATGGTCCTAAATTTTTTGTTTCTCTGTACTTCTCCTCTTCTCCAGGGAGCAGGTGGGGAGGCTAATGGCCTGGCATTCAGGCTTTGTATTCCAGCTCTAAATTCCAGCCAAAGAAGTTAATTCTGTATTTTTTTTCAGTAATTCTGAGGAAATCCTTTCACCCCTTTTGGGTTTGTTAGGACCACACAGAAGGCATACTTTGCTTCTGGTTTTGGTTTTAAAGGGCCTGTGGTCATCCCAGAGGATATCACACTGAAAGTTCATGCATTTTAAATTGATGTGAAACTTCATATTTTCTAGTGCAAACTATATGTTGAGTCTAATTTTAACCTCAGAGAGCTTTATTATTCTTTTCCTTTTAGTGAAAGCTATAATATAAGTAGGAAAAAAAACTTGACTTGTTCTCTCCATTTCCTGAATATACAATTTTACAATTTTCTGAGATATTATTTAGACTTATTTTTACTTTTCAGCCTTTCCATCTCCACATTTTTTTCCCTTTAAGTTCCGGGTGGGATTTGCAAAAAGCCCATGGACATGAAATGGGAAATAGGATGATTATTTTTAATTCACTAAGTGCTTTTGATTGGGGAATTTTAAAGAATAAATTAGGAAACTATATTTCTAGGGCCACAAAGTTTCCCAATTCTATTTGAAACATCAGGGAACAGGGACTGGGCTCAGACCAAGCTTAATTCCCATTTCCCCGTGGCTTTGACAATGGAGCCTCTATCTGGTTTTCCCTCTGCTCATTGAGTTAGAACAACTCAGGACCAGGCTACTCATGATGATACTAGGGCATTCTAGAATCAAGGCTTAGGCAAGAGTGAAAACTGTTGATGGGGTAAGAACCCCATGCCTGAACCCATGAGAAATTTGGCTCTCGTGGGATTTCAGTGGACTCAACGTGAATCAACAATGCATCATGGAAGGAAAAAAAATTTAATATAAGCTAAAGCTGCAATAATTGCTCTATGTCCAAGATGAGGGAGAATTGTATCGATTCTCTCTCTCAGTTGACTCCCATAGTCCCACCCTTGGAAGATAAACAGATTTGAGAGTTGCTACTAAGACAACTAGATACATCTTGGAACATCCACTTTTGCACCAAGGATCTACATGGATATCTTCCCTCATGGTACTATCCTAAGGACTTAGAGTGTCATCAGAAGAAAAATTATTTTGGAATTGCCAAGCGGCCACCCTTTTCCTCATTGGACTTAGATTGTACAAATCAGATTGTACAAATCACCTGCTCAACCAAGGGTTCTTAAATTGGCATTCATGGACCACTCCCAGGAATCTACAGATAGTTTTCAGGGGATCCATGAACTTGGATTGGGAAAAAAATTACATCTCTATTTTCACTGACCTATAACTGAAATTTTGCCTCTCCTTCAATTATGAATGTAGACAACAAATTATTTTTTCTGAGAAGGGATCCATAGTTTTTACTAAAAGAAGTGACATGGTACACCTTTACTAATGAAGATACCCATGATACAAAAATAGTTTCAGAATGCCTGTGCTAGACAAATAGCTCACAGCTGTAATGGGATTTGTTGTTCAGTCATATCGGATTCTTTGTTACCTCATTTGGAGATTTCTTGGCAAAGATAACTAGGGTCATTTACCATGTCCTTCTCCAGCTCATTTTGCAGATGAGGTTACTCAGGCTAACAATATTAAATGACTTGACCAGGATCACACAGCTAGTAAGTAAGTGCCTGAGGCCAGACTGGAACTCAGGAAGAGGAGTCTTCCTGACTCCAGACCCAAGTACTCTACACACTGTGCCACCTATCTGCTCTATATGTAATTCTAGATTTCTGCTCATTTGTGGGGTTGGGGGTGGGGAAAGGGAGACTGTAGACTTGGACCATACCTAAACATAGTTTAGAGATTTTCCCCCCCTGAAGTTCTTGTCTGAGGTCAGAGCACAATAAGCTAGAGAGAGAAAGAACATCCTGATTCCTTCCCCTTGGGCTCAGGAGGCCCCGGGTTGAATCTAGAACAGGAGATCCTTGCAGGAAAGAGCCTCTTGAGCCTCTAGTGATACCAAAAACCCAGTTCTATGGCTATTTGATAAATGACAGGCATCTGAGGTCATCTTCAAACAAGGTCCTTATCCTCACTAGTTAGTTTCTTGGTAACAGTGACAGAGTCCTCAATAACTCAAATTGAAGTGCTACCCAAGGGCCACTGAACCAATCCTTAGTTCTAGCCACATGAACCAAGCCACAGAGTTCAAATGGATTTTGCAGAAAGAAAACACAAATCTATTTTATAGCTGTTGATACTTTATCCGGACTTTACCACATCCTTAGTAATTCCAACCACAAATACAAAAAGGTGCTATAAATTCTTTCCTGTGGCCTACATACCACACAGGTATTGAATAGTTTGGGATTTTATTCATTTTTGTTGTCTTAATAGTGAAAAGCATATCCAAGTAGCTGATTCAGTGCTATCATTGATGTACGCTGCCCCATTGTGGTATCCCTTGCCTAACATTCTCAATGGAGCACCACCCCCAACTTCTGCTGAAAAACAAATTTCTGTTCATTGAACCTTTTCTTTTCTCATAATAAAATCAGTGATGTACTCCCTTACTGAAAATGTTAGCCCCTGGAGATATCAGAGACACAGCATTTGCTTTGCATCAGAGGGGAAGAGAAAGGCTTAGCTATTTCCTACTTGTGTGTGGCTTAAGAGGGATTATTCTCCCCACCCCAACTCAGCCTCAGTTTTCTCAACTACAAAATGAAGAGGTTATAACATACATATTATAGTATAGTACAATATGTTCAGTACGTTCAGTATAGTCTATCTATCTATCTATCTATCTATCTATCTATCTATCTATCCATCCATCTATCCATCTGTTCATCCATCCATCCATCCATCCATCTATCCCTCCATCTATCATCTATCTGTCTGTCCAGTGGTCCATCCATCCATCCATCCATCCACCTGTCTATCCACCTATCCATCCATCCATCTATCTATCTATCTATCTATCTATCTATCTATCTATCTATCTATCTACACCCTTACCTTCCATCTTAGAATCAATACTGTGTATTGGTTCCAAGGCATAAAAGTGGTAAGGGCTAGGCAATAGGGATTGAGTTGTCCAGAGTCACACAACTAGGAAGCATCTGAGGCTATATTTGAACCCTCCCATCTCAAGCCTGGCTCTCAATCCACCAAGTCTCCTGGCTTCCCCCCTACCACTAGCTCAACACCTCACATTCTGAACTAGGAAATTAGTTAATCAACACATAAGTCATCTCTCTGAAATTTAATGAATTGGGGGAATCTGTTGTCAGTATTTTCAAGTCATGTAGATGACACAGTGAATGGAGTGCTGGGCTTGGAATCAGGAAGATGCAAGTTCAGATCTTGCCTTAGACACCAGCCATAAGTGACATGATGCCAGGGAAGTCATTCAAACTCTCTCAGTCTCACCCTCACTGGCAAAATTAGGATAGTAATTGCATCTATCCTACAGGACTGTTGCAAGGATAAAGTGGATATAAGATAGAGGAAGGGCTTTGCAAAGCTTAGTGAATTTTGTGCTAATAAATTCTAGCTATTATTTATGATTGTTGTTGTTGTTGTTGTTATTATTATTATTTCTTATCCCCCTAATCATTGACTCCAAGCAGACTCCCTTGCTTTCCCTTCTTTTACCTTCTGGCCAATCTCCTCCAACTTAGATAATAAATGATGGGTACTTTGTCCAGGTCCACAAACCCCTTTGTTGTGTGAAAACTCTGATGTGTGAAAAATTCTAAATGAAGGGAGCAACCATCTGTCAAAAAAGCCCCCTCTTGATAGGAACAGTCTAGACATTGGCTTGTTGTTGGACTTTAGTTGGCTGTGTGCATGGCTCGCTGGCATCCCCTTGGTGACTTATCCATTTTTGTTGATATCAGGGAAGCATTGTGGCATGGTGGGCACAGGGTGGGTGTTGGCTTTCCCAAGACACAAGGACAGAATCCCCCTGATTCTGTTTCCTCATCTACGATATAGGGATTAACAACAGCACCTTGCTGCCCAGAGCTGTTGTGAGGTGGAAATAAATAATATCTGTAAAGAACTTGGCAAATCTCAAAGGATCAGATGTTAGCTGTTATTAGCTACATGCAAGGTCTAGTTGTAGTCTTTGTGGAATAAACAAAGATGAATTTGAAAACATTACCTCCTTATATATTGTGTTATATGTGTTTATACACATATATCATTAAAATATATTATGTGTAATAGTCTAATAAGTGCTATTTATATTTAATATGCATAAATACACAAACCTATATGCTTATATACACATATACGTGTATATACCTACAACCAAACATGCCTACACATGCAAATGCATATATACAAACATGTATACATGTATATATTCTTATTTTTATGTATAAAGGGAAGCTAGTTGGCACAGTAAACAGAGTGCTGGGTCTGAAGTCAGGAAGACTCATCTTTCTGAATTCTAATCTGGCCTCAGACAATTCCTAGCTGTGTGACCCTGGGCAAGTCACTGAACCCTGTTTGCTCAGTTCCTCATCTATAAAATGAGCTGGAGAAGGAAATGGCGATCAATTCCAGTATCTTTGCCCAGAAAAAAATCCCAAATGGGATCACAAAGTGTTGGATACAATTGAAATGGCTGAACAACATCAACAAAACTATATAAGTATTATATGTTTTATATGCTCTATAATAGATCTCATTTAGTAATTATAATATATTATACTATATATAGTATATTTCTTGAATCAGCCACTTGGATATGTCTTTCACTATTAAGAAAACTATTATATAATATTATATAAACTATTATTGTACATTATTCTAATTGTGTATTATAATATAATATATTAATATTATAACATGTTGTATAATATATAATCTTAAAATACTATTTATAAGAGAATATTAAATATAAAAAACATAGAAACCTCCATATACTGGAATATTATATAATGTTATATGCATATGCATAACATTTGCAGATTGATTGACTGTCTCTGGGAGTAGAGGCAATTTAGGGTACAGTGAAACAGATGAATTCAAAGTCAGAACGATCTGTGTTCAAGTCTAGCTTCTGACACATACTGGTTGTATGAACCTGGGCAAATAACTTTACCTTTCAGCACTCTCATAATTTTTATTAAGTATTTAGTATGTTACAGACACTGTACTAAATGCTGGGGATACAAATAGAAACAAAAATAAAAACATTCCTGCCCTCAAGAAGAATGCATTCTAAAGCATAAAGACAACACATAAAAGGCAGCTGAAAAGGAGGAGAGGTACCCAGAAAGGGGTGAAGAAGTGAAATCCTGAGAGGCAGAAGCAGGGCCAAGAGAAGAATGATGGGTGGTAGACCTGGACCTTTCCTTGAAATGGAAGTTCTGGGAGAATTTCCCAAAGGGGAGAAAAGGACAGCAAGGTGGAGGGATGTTTCCAGAGAGTCAGAATCAGAGCTAGGAAAGGAGCCAGGCAACTTTCTTTCTTCATATTTTTTTAAATCCTTACGTTCTGTCTTAGTATCAGTCCTAAATGAGAAGAGTGGTAAGGGCTAGGCAATGGGGGTTAAGTGACTTGCCTAGGGTCATACAGCTAGGAAGTATCTGAGGCTACATTTGAAACCAGGTCCTCCTGCCTCCAGGTCGGGTGTTCTATCCTCTGCGCCACCTAGCTGCATCTGAACTAGGCAATTTTTTAAGACTTAAGTTACTGGTCTGCATTGCTGAGAGAGTTTCCTCATCTAGGAAATCTCCAAATCAATGAAACCATAGGCTAGACCCTCTCGATCCTCTATAATAGATGTTAGTGTGCCAGAATACAGTCATCTGCATGGTTCTCTCTTTGATTATGCTTATCATGAGATGATCAAGAATTCTGCTAAATGATGTTTCTTATTGCCTTCAGGAGCCCAATAAAACCAACTCAGCCAACTCTTTTGTTTTCCTCTCCAAAGGGAGCTTGTGAGTCAACCCAGATTTAAATCTGTGATCATGACAATGAGCAGCAATCCCTTTTGTTTTCCAGTTCTGCTAATTTTGAGGACACCAGAATCAATGGGGTTCAGATCGCAAGATAACATCTTGATCTATGTGGTATCACTGGACATAGATCTCACCTTAAGAGTCCCCTTAATTATATTAATCTTCATAAGATGGCATTAAAACTATGTGATTTATGACACTATCCTAGCCCTTTTCCCACCATTCCATCACTCTTACTGTAGAAGTGGAAGGTGGCTAAAGTTGATCTTTGCTTCTTGGATTTCCATGACCAAGAAATTCATCGCCTAATAGCTATCTTACCCATGATTGTTCCAAGGTAGAAGAGCTCTAAGGCTTAGATAATAGGGGTTAATAGTCTTGCCCAGGGTCACTTAAGGTAGGAAGTGTCTGAGGTCAAATCTGAACCCAGGACCTCTTGTCTCTAGGCCTGGTTCTCAATCTATTGAGCCACATAGCTGCCATTATAACCAGCTTTTTTTATACTTTAGCTGTGTTAGTCCTTTGACTATTCAGTCTTTGGCTAGGTACACATTTGAAAAAACTTTTTTCAGCACAAGAGAATTTCTATTCTGCTAGAATTTCTCTTCTTTCAGCATTGTTCCCAAGAGACCAAGGTTACCTCCATGCAGATAATAGAATTGTAAGGTCATAGATGTAGAGCTGGAGAGAACCTTTGCTTAGAAGTCATCAAGTCCAATCCTCTCATTTTACAGAAAAAGAAACTGAAGCACAAAAGGATAAGTGATTTGCTCAGTGTCACATTACTAGTAAGTATCTGAGGACTCAGATCTTCCTGATTCCAAGCTCAGTGCTTTTATTCATTGTTCTATCCATCTTTTTAGGGCAGTTAAGGGGTCATAATGATTAGAGCAGTGGTATTGGAATCAGGAAGACCTGAGTCCAAATCTGACCTCAGACACTTATTAGGTGGACACTTAATTCTGTTTGCCTCAGTTTCCTCATCTTTAAAATGAACAGGAGAAGGAAATGATAAACCACGCCAGTATCTTTGCAAAGAAAACCCTAAATGGGAACACAAAGAGTTGGACATGACTAAAACAACTGAACTACAACATAAATCCAGCTTCTGGCCAATCCTTTGGTGATAAAGCCCTTTGACTTTAATGGCCTGATCTTCAGCTGAAAGACATAAAGGCTGTCATCAAGTCCAAAACAGACTTTGCATCCCATATTGGCACAGCATTTGAGAACCCAACACCAACTGTGCCACAATGAAGTAATTTTTAATTAATTAAATGTTTTCAACTAGCAAACATTTATTTTCTCCTCCTATCTCCCGGCCCACTGGAAAGAGAAAACCCTTCTAACAAATATGCATCATTAATCAAAACACATTCCCACTTTGGCCATGCCCAAAAATATCCTTCACATTCTACATATGCAGTCCATTACTTCCCTATCAGGAGATATGGCAGCTCTTCATGGTGGCAAAGAGCTGGAAAATAAGGGAATATCACAATGAAGTACCAAAGGATGAACTTCTAGGAGGTCATTAGTTAACACTTGTTGAATTAATTAACTAGCATAGACAGCTATAGCATAATCCCTCCAGAAGGAAGCCCAGCATTCTGTGGGGGTCTTCCTGTGTTCTCACTTCAAGTCTAGGTCCACGTCCAAGAAAGAAGAACTAGCGTTTCTGCCACAGTGATGGACAGAATGACAGAGAGCCAAGTCAAGACAGGATCTGTTGCCTGCTCAGATGATCAACAGTAAGGATACAGATGTTGGCAGAAGGAATGCATTATCTCCATGGAGAGATTTACCATTTAGTTTAGGGGAGCTTCCAGCTCTCCACTCTTTGCATCTATCTCCCAGACTGTTTCTAGGAAGTGTTTTCTTTGGGTTGATCCTTCTCTAGCCTCATTTTCCCAACTAATTTGGCCGAAGCAGCTGCCTGGACACCATCTTCCTTTCACTTATGTACTTTGGAAAGAATCTGTTTCCTGCACCAGCTCCTCTGGAGACCCACGTGGGAGGTCCTCTGGGCCTCCTTGGAGAGACTCAGTTCTAACTGAGTGTGGAAGACCTCATTGTAATTCTCAGGGTCATCCCCCACCTCACTCACGAGGCCACCCACAATCAGGCAGACACTGGCCCCCATCTGTAAGCATATCAGAGTCAGGTGCAGACCCCTCAACAGCTACAGCAGCAGAGTGTCATCGCCAAAACACAGTCTGATGCTTTCCATGTGGGAGCCCAGATTTTCTGAGCTTCATGAGGGAACTATTGGAGTCCCTGTGGCTCAGGCTGAGCTATTAGCAAGCTTCTATGCTGTAGGGGGCTCATTATAAGTATTACCTGGAGCCATAACTAACATTGTTTACACCTGGGGCACACTGGGTGGTAGTAGGTGGTTTGCTTGGGTCATAGCCTGGAGAAATAGGAGATTAAGCACACTCCCTAACACTACAAGGTCCAACTAATGAAGAACTGCTTCCTGCTGGAGAGAGGATGGGGTAGGGAAGCACTGAGGGTGTGAAAAAATGTGTCCCAAGCAACTTAGCAGTTTCTAAACTACTGCAGGGGACAGAGAATGCCCATAAGACAAGACCACCATTAAGGAAAATGCTAAAAAGAAGGAGTAATACCTTCCAGGATGATGCTATTGGTGACCTCTCAATATTATACTCCAGTAAAAGTCCCATGGCCCTACTCTAGTTACACCCAGGAACACTTCATGTTATAGAGCAGAACTTCTCAAATCGTGGTCCAGGGATCTCTGGGAATCTTTGAAATGCTTTCAAAGAGTTTTTGAGGTAAAAACTACTTCTATAATAATCTTAATGTAATAATATTTCTATAATAATTTTAACTGCTAACATGGAAAATGTCAATAGCTATTATCCATATAAAAAGTTTTTTTGAGTGATTATCAATACTTTTAGGAGCCTAAAGGGGACCGCAAATCAGAAAATTTGAGAATTGATGATCTAGAATAATATGCAGAATAAAAGTCCAGAGATCTATCTGCCTGTGAGCTCCTTAACAGTAAAAACTGTTCCCCCACCCTTTTTTGTATCCCTAAGCACTTAGCACAGTGTATTATACTTAATAGGTACTTAATAAATGCAAATTTATTAACTATACTCAGATCTGATACCAATTACCTGGTTAAAACACTTTAATTCCTTGGATATTCCCATCTGTGAAATGGGGGCAGGTTGGCAGTTATACTTGTCCTAATGATTCCTAGGGTCGTTGTTAGATTGAAATATGTTGATTCAACCAGGACATATTCTTTGTGTATCCTTGTATTTTTCATATTACTCTTTCCCACATATCCTTTCATTGTTTAATCATTTCAGTCATGTCCAACTCTTTGTGACCCCTTTTAGGTTTTTTTTGACAGAGATAGTGGAACAGTTTGCCATTTTCTTCTTCAGCTTATTTGTCAGGTGAAGAAACTGAGGCAAACAGGGTAAAGTGACTTGCCCAGGGTCACACAGCTAGGAAGTGTCTGAGGCTACATTTGAACTTGGGTTTTTCTGAGTCCACTCCTGGTTCTCTGCTCTATCCACTGTACAACCTGGCTGCCCTAACTCATTCTATATAATATTATATATATATATATATATATATATATATATATACATACTATATACTATAATTCTGCTTCCAAACATTTCTCAGGTCTGAATCATAAGTTTACCTTCTTCAGTTCCAGAAGCTTCTGGAGACAAGTAAGAACTCTATTAGCTTAATTTTAAAACTTCTGCCTCCATACACCATAGGGGTTGAGTATTAATATTAATTCACTCTAGTTAACTCACAAGTCTTCTTTCACTATCTCTAAGCAAGATGGTATTCCTAATCCCTGCCTCCAGGTCATGGTCTAATGGGACCTCCATCTTCCATTGGTCAACTCACAACTGTAAATCTTAGGAGGCTGGTATGCCAGTGAGCTACCCAGCCTGACACTGCAAACTCAGAAATAAGAGGAGACAGTCTCCAATAATGCTGTATCATTATATCCATCTGTGTTGTTAAAACAAATCTTCACACACTTCGACTTTAATGGTACCCTAAAAAATCATTTTCAGGACCTAGGTAATGTTTTTCCCAAGGTTTCTAGGAAATGGAGTCCAGTGGGAAAGTCTCTGCCTACCCAGACACAGGTTGTGACCCCAAAATCCTCAGCATAATTCCTCAGTTGCTATGGTTGTCCTGTGGGCATTGCTCCAAAGACTTGATAAGAACAGTTGAAGAGGCCCTAAGGACCATGATTGCAGAAAGTAAAAGCAGCTGTCTTAACCACCATTTGGGAGCTGGAACACTAGCAGGGCAAGGCAATAAATTAGGATGGGGAAAGTTCTCGAAACCCTCCTTGTTGTTCATCCTTCGTTTTCGGAAGAGGACAAATGACAAGACCAAAGGTCTTGTCCAAAGTAAGGACTACTGGCCAGAAGGCATTGGATGACTTTGGACTCTTCAGAGGCTGAACAAACTCTAAGTATTCCATAAAGCCTATTTCAGCCACCTTCGTGGCTACAAATTGTTCTCATCTGCCCATTCTGCCAGGGGAAGCCCCCCCTCCCCACTCCTGTGGGTTACTCTCAATCTGGAAACCCTTCTACAGGAAGAGTGCAAGTCCATTGGAGGTCACAAGATTTTTGAGGAGGAGAGAGGAGATTGGGGAGGAAGGGGAAGAGGGATACCATAGCCATCTTTAAGACTGCATTGAATAATGCTTTTGGTGGAACTGGAGGACCTAGCTGTCATTTACCACATGTGTGACCTTAGTCAATCACTCAATCAGCATTTATTAAGAATTTACTATGGCTCCAGCACGGTGCTAAATGTTGGAGTTACAAAGACAAAAAAAAATCATTCCCTGCCCTCAAGGATCTTACATTCTTTTTTAAAAATTTAATTGATTAATTTAGAATATTTTCCATGGTTATGTGATTCATGTTCTTTCCCTCCCCTCCCCCCAACACCCTTCCATAGCTGGTGAGAAATTCCACTGGGTTTTACGTGTGTCATTGATCAATACCTATTTCCTATTTCCATATTATTAATATTTGCACTAGAATGATCGTTTAGAGTCTACATCCCCTCATATCTCCATCAACCCATGTGATCAAGCAGTTGTTTTTCTTCTGTGTTTCCGCTCCCACAGTTCTTTCTCTGGAAAGGATCTTACATTCTAACGGGGAGTTAATATGTACTTAAGTAAGGGTATACAGAATATATGCAAAATATATAAGGTAGTTGGGGGCGGGAGGTGATAGCAGCTCCAGAGCTCCAGAGAGATGATACTTGAGGAGAGTTCTGAAGGAAAAGAGGGGTTCTTAAAGGTTGAGAGCAGGCAGTGAGGTGGCTCAGTGGCTCAGTGGACTGAATCAGACCTAGAAATAGAGAAGGTCCCAAGTTCAAATCTGGTCTCAGACACTTCCTACCTATGTGACCCTGGGCAAGTCACCTAACCCCTATTGCCAAACCCTTACCGCTCTTCTGCCTTGGAACCAATTCAAAGTACTGATTCTAAGACAGTAGGTAAACGTTTAAAAAAATTTGAGGAGAGGAGGGAGAACATTCCTTGAACAAGGGACAGCATATTTAAAGTGCAGAGGCTGGATTGTCCTATGTAAGGAACAGCAAATAGGTCAGTATAGGTGAAACACAGAATATGAGAAGATAACTAGGTGGTAGATCAGACAGAGATAGATTGAACCTGGAGATGGAAACTGACTCATCTTCCTGAATTTAAATTTGGCTTCAAATACTCACTAGCTGTGAAGTCACTTAACCCTATTTGCCTCAGTTTCCTGAATGAGCTGGAGAAGGAAATGGCAAACCACTCCAGCATCTCTACCTAGAAAATCCCCAACAAGGTCACAGAATGGTCAGACACAACTGAAAGGACTGACCAATAAGAATATGAGTAGGAGGCTCATGTGTAAGAAGACCAGAAAGGTAGGAAAGGGTCAGACTGTGAAGAGTTCTATGCCAGACTTAAAACTTTAGTTTTGATTCTAAAGATCATGGAGAGACACTGGGGTCGGGTCTTCCCTTTAGGGACATCACTTTGGCAGCTGGGTGGGGAATAGATTGGAATGGGGAGAGATGAGGCAGGGTGAACAAATAGGAGACTATTCCGATAGTCTAGACCAGTGGTTCTCAACCTTTCTAATGCTGTGACCCCGCAATACAGTTCCTCATGTTGTGGTGACCCCAAACCAAAAAATTATTTTGGTGGCTACTTCACAACTGTAATTTTGCTACAGTTGTGATTTGGAATGTAAATACCTGATATGCATTACGTATTCTCATGGCTACAAATTGAGAGATTGAGAACCGCTGGTCTAGACAAAACCCTGAGACAGAGTATGTCTGTGTAAGTAGAGATCAAGACACTGAGATGCTGATAACAGTAGAAACAATGAAATTTGACAACTGACCAGGTACATGGCATCAGTGAAAAGGAAGCACCTACTTTGCTTCAAGTTCTTTGCTACCATAAAAATATTAGTATAAATGCTTTTTTGCCTATGGATCTTTTTTTTTCTCTTTCTTGGATACTTAGGGATATATGTCTAGTTGTGGTATTGTTGAACATTGATAGTTTAGTACTTTTTTTAACCCACTCATTTTTCAGATGAAGAAACTGAGGCTCAGAGAGGCAGAGGTTTGTGCCCAGTGTTACACAGTTAGGAAGAAGAGTTGGGATTTGAATTCCAGTCTTCTGATCCCTTTTTTCAGTGCTCTTTCTACAATATCCTATTGCCTCTTGGAAGTATTCAGGAAGTGGTAGGATGACCACCCATCAAATGCAGTAAAGATGGGGTAGACTTTGAGGAGCCTTTGAATTTAAAAGTTCTTTAATTCTCTAGGGAGAAAATTGGGGAGGGAAAGCACTGGATGAAAGAATGACAAGTATTTCCAGGTGTGAGACCAGGACTTGCATAAGGTACTGATACGAGTAAGAAGCCAAGGATTTGAAGACCCAGAGAAAAAAATTAAAAACAATAGGCTTGAATCTCACTATTAGAGACGAGCAAACAACAACAACAAAAGTTTCATTATTATTGTTGTTCAGTTATGTCCGACTCTTTCTGACCCACTTGGGGGTTTTCTTGGCAAAGATTCTGGAGCGGTTTGCCATTTCCTTTTCCAGCTCATTTTACAGATGAGGAGACTGAGGCAAACGGGGTTAAGTGACTTGCCCAGGGTCACACAACTAATACGTGTCTGATGCCAGAATTGAACTCATGAAAACGGGTCCTGACTCCAAGCCCAGTGCTCTATCTACTGTGCCACCTGGCTCCCCACAAAGACTTACTAAACATCTACTGGGCAATGTCACCCCCTGAATAGAGTGCTAGACTAGGAGTTGGGAAGACCAGTTGAGTTCAATTCTCTGTGTCTCTGTTTCTCTCTTTGTTTCTGTCTATCTCATACTTACTATAGTGTCTATAGAAGACTACTGTATGAACCTTAGTAAATTACTTAACCTATAAGGCTGTTTCCTCATCTATGTGGAATAGGGGTCTGAGCCTGGCCAATGGGAAATCTGGAGCCTGGGTTCTCATTACCTGATCTCCCCTCTTCTCCATCTACAAGTAAAATGAGGATAATAATAAAATACACCTTACAGGTTTGTATTAAAGATCAAACATAAACATTTTGCAAACCTTAAAGTTCTTCACAAATGTGAATTAATATTTTTTAAACCCTTATCTTCTGCCTTAGAATCAATACTTGGTATTGGTTCTAGAGTAGAAGAGTGATAAGGGCTAGGCAATGGGAGTTAAGTGACTTGCCCAGGGTCACACAGCTAGGAAGTGCCTGACGTCAAATTTGAACCTAGGACCTCCTATCTCTAGGCCTGGCTCTCAATCCAGCTGCTGCCAATTAACATTATTAATAGAGAAAGAGGCAAAGTTGAAAATTGGCTTAGGCTCTGCCCTCGTGGAGCTTACAGTCTTGGGGAAAGGACACATTTGGGTGCCATATTGGAAGACCATTTCATTCTTCACAGTCAAAGCCCCAGAAAACCCTCCTTTCTCTCCAACTTGTCCAGGTTTGCTAGCAACATTTTTAGCAAACTTTCACTTGTAGATGCAACTACTCCCAGCCAAATTGACTAGGGGGAAAAATAAGTCCCTACAAATAGCAATCACTTTGGAATGAGGAGAGTAATTATCTTAAATTGAGGCTGGTTTCTGAGGGGAAAAAAACACCACCACCAACACCCAGCGATCGGGTGTGCCCCAGAGATGCATTAGGCAGGCAGGACTGGACACACTGGAGTTAAATGCGGGCCTCCCCTCCCATGAAAGGGAAGGAAACAGACAGGAGGAAGGAAGGAAGAAGAGATTAGAGAATTTGACAGATGTAAATAGACTCAGAGGAGCCATGCTGTCCCAGGCCTTCTCCCCAGGGAGTTTTTTGCACCAAAGAATCTGGTAGCTTGAATGAAAAATGATATCACTTATTTGTTTAGCTAGAGCTGAGGCTGTTTTCTTCAGACATAGAAATAACCCCACACCGCAAGCACAAAATTGTGGGCCCAGTGATAGAGATATCTGTAATTTAGAAGCTTGATAATCCACTGGATAAACAGTTGGGGATTCAATTTCTTGAGAGTCTCTTCCCTGCCTCCCCCCTCTAACACCTCCCTGTTTTGGACCATTACTGCCCCTACCATCTCCCAAAGGCATCCAGGGGACTTGAACAAAACACTTTTGAAGAGCATGACTATGTTCTCCAAGCACGTTGGAGGACTGAATGTCTACTGCTTCTTCTTTCCATTTTCTGGACCTTGCCCCCACTGCCCCTCCACAGACACTTATACATGATCTTACTCTCCTCTGGCCTTTTGAACAGCTAAGGGTGGTGAAATAAAAAGGTGGAGACTGAGAGTCATTTTACATTGAGAGGAACAAAGGATAATGAGATTTAGAAATGTAAATGGCATTAGAGATCATCTTATCTAAGCTACTCATTTCTACAGGAAGGATGGGAAGAAGAGCTTCAATTAAAAAATACACTAAAGAAAGGGCAGCTGGGTATCACAGTGGATAGAGCACTAAGCCTGGAGTCAGAAAAACCTGGGTTCAAATCTAGCCTCAAATACATATAACCAACAAGGAGACAGAGTGAAACAACTTTCAAGAAAAGAAAAACCCAAAAGGTAGGCAGAGAACATCTGGAGCACTGGGGTGAACGGGGAGTAAAGCCAGAAAGAGGCTGTAGCAAAGAGTGAAGAGAAAGTCACGAGCAAGCCACCCCTCCCCACACACATATCCCCTCTCCCAGGTTTGGAACCTAAGCCCAAGCCAATATTCAGATTTTGAGATCCTGCTTGGGCAAATAGTGGTACAAGTCAACTTATACCCCTTGAAATTTCAAACCTCTGAAGAAGTCTGGAGTCCCTGCCCAAGGAAGTCTGGACTTAAGTGGGATGAGAAAGGAAGGCCAGCTACTATTCACCCAAGAGGAAGTTCAAAGGAGAAGATCTAGGAGCAGTCCTTCAAGAAGCAGTCCAAGAACCAAAGTCAAGGTCCCAGACAAAGGTCCAGGCCAAAGCCACATCCAAAAGCCAAGTCACCAGCCAAAGTTCCCCCAACAGGAAGTTCAGGACTTTTTATATTACTTTTTTCCATTTCACTTCCTGTCCCTTCCTCTACTTTACAGGAAGCAATTGCAGTCTTTCAATTTGCTTAGCACTGCCCAGGGGGCGGTTTGTAACTTCTGGAGTTGTCACTCACTTTAGTTAAACGACTTGGGAACAACCTTACTTAGAGTTAAGTAGGGGTGTTTAAGTTTTTGGTTGATCAATTTTAAAATAGACAAAGAGAATAAAGAATTCCCTTTCACACAACCAAGCCTAAGGTAAGTGTTTGAGTTATCAGGATCTCAAGGATCAATTGAGTCAGTAGGGGGAGGATTTTCTTAGAGCTCTCAGTCCTCAGACCATCACATCATCCTCCAAGAACTGTAACTGGTAAAAATCCAGAAAATAAGCTAAGAATAATGTCAAGGAAGGATTGAAGTTTAAGAGGTTGCCCCAACTTCCCAGAAAACAGAGCCTACCTGTAATTAGGTAAGAAAAATGAGCAAATAACCAAAAAAGCACATAACTCTAAAGAACTTTTTTGGAGAAAAAGAGCAAGGTACAAACACAGAAGCAGACAGTGAAAGCAAAGCACACATGCAAAGTCCAAAAGAAAAATATGGATTGGACACAAATTCTGGAAGAGCTCAAAAGACTTCAAAAACCAATTAAGAGAGGCAGAGGAAAAGTGGAGAAGAGAAATGAAAGTGATGCAAGAAGAAATGGGCCAATTGAAAAAGGAGAGCCAAAAACTGATGGAGGAAAATCAGGTCTTAAAAATCAGAATTGACCATCTAGAAACTAATGATTTCATGAGAAACCAAGAAACAATAAAGCAGAATCAAAGGAATGAAAAAATCAGAGGAAAATATAAAATATATTATTGAAAAAACTGACCGAGAAAATAGATCTAGGGGAGACAATTTGAGAATTATTGGACTACTTGAAAGCTATGATCAAGAGAGATACATGTTGAATATATCATTATATACTTAAAATAAGAAAAGCCAGTTGCATATAATGGAGATTAGCACTTTTATGTACAATCTTTTTCCTTTTGTTCTACAAGATATATGGAAATGCTTATTTTGTTTGATGTTGAATTCAGAACAAAAATAAAATTAAGTGGAAGCTTAAAAACACATAGTTTATAAATACTATTATATATATTGGATCTAAATTTTGTTTTGAGTCTTGGACAGACCCCATAAATAGAAAGAAATCTGCTTGACAAAGAATGAATAAGAGACTTGAGGTTGATCAAACTCAGGGAAATGTATAACATTTCCATTGATCCTAAACTGCTCCCTGATACAAAACCCATCATTTTTTATTTGAAGATATTTTATTTTCATATGTAGCAATAATTTTCTACATGAATTTTCCAAAGTTACAAGATCCAAATTGTCTCCCTCCCTCTCTTCTCTACCCCCTCTTGGAGATGGTAAACCATTTGGTCTGGGTTATACATATATTATCATGCAAAGCATACTTTCATAGTGCTCTTTGTTAAAAGAGAATACTCATGTAGAGCCAAAAACCCTTAGATGAAACCATAAATAAACTAATGTAAAAAATCATATGCTTTGATCTGCATCTGACTCCAACAGTTCTTTCTCTGTAGATGGATCACATTCTTTTTCATGAATCCTTCAGAATTATCCCAGATCATTGTATTGCTGAGAGTAGTGAAGTTTTTCACAGTTGATCATCACCTAATATTGTTGTTATTGTGTACAATGTTCGCCTAGTTCTCTTATTTCACTCTACATCACTGCACATAGGTCTTTCCAGCTTTTTCTGAAATCATCCTACTCATCGTTTCTTATAGCACAATAGTATTCCATCACCAATATATACCACAGTGTGTTCAGCCTTTCCCAAACTGATGAACATCTCCTCAGTTCCCAATTCTTTTTCACCACAAAAAGAACAGCTATAAATATCTTTGTACAGGTAGTTCCTTTCCCCCTTTTTATGAACTCTGGTATATAGAACTAGAAGTGGTATTATAAGATTAAAGGAAAATCCATCTTTTTAATGCCAAGAGTTTCCTGATTGTCATATGGCTGGGAATCATGAGATGACATGATTTCAGAAGAATCAGATTTGCTGTTGGCCTAAAGAGACAGGGAAAGATGCATGGTGGTTATAAGCAGGCTGAAGTATATTACCTAGAGAACTTAGTGTGTCCCTATATCTACATGGCCTTGGATAAATGATTTTACTTCCTTGGACTACAGTTCCCTCATTTATAAAATTAGAGGGTTGCATGAGTTGCCACTTGTCCCTTCCAGGTCAAGACCTATATTGTTATGGTTTATATGAATTGAAACCAAAGCAAAACAAAGTAATCAAAGCCAAAAGGACTATATACACATGGTGACCACAGTGACATAAAGAAAAGCAACCCTGAAGGACATCAGAATGCTAAGCAGGTCAAAGACCAACCATGACTTTAGAGGACTGACAGGGAAGCAAGCATTCCACCTCTCAAGAGAGAGGTAGTGAACTATAGCATACATTATCAAGCCATCTCCTTGCAAAAGCATGCAGAGGAGATGAAACTCAGAGAAAAGGAGAATGAGAATCAGCATTATACTTCAGCCCACATCAAGCTAGGAGCACCCAGAGACTGTTTTCAAAGGCATTTCATTCAAGTCCCTTCCTTACCTAGCAAGATGGCAGCCAATGTATTGATTTGCTTTGCTAGCAAATTCCTCTTAGTTACTAAGAGAGTTTTAGTTTGTTGTTGTTTGCCTGAAAGCTGAGTCATCAATAAAGCCTATGATAGTGAGACAACAACAAAAAGATGTTTATAAGGGAAAAAATGCAAAGCAACAGAGTGCGGATGAGGGAGTCACATCCATCCCAAAGAAAGCAGTTCATCTTCTGTTTTTTTGTTCTTGGTTTCAAAGAGGGTCAATGACATCCCAGGGTGATTTCTTGACTTGCACTTGAATTGAATTTAAGGGAGAAAGAGTTGCACAAAGTCATCAATCTCACTTTCTCTTCCAAAGTCATAGAAGTCTAGAAGCAGGTCAAAAGTCAAGATGACTGGTGATGGCCAGTGATGCAGTGGATGACCTTGGTATCTATCTTCCATGTCAGACCAAGTTCAAAGCACTCCAGAGCTACCTCCATGGTGATTGGAACAAATTGTTCTCATTTGCCTATTGCAATGAAGAAGTCTTCACTTGAGAAGTTCAGTCTACAATAGCGCTCAATCTCTTTTGATGCTAGTTGACTTTCCCTGTTTACAAATCTTTTCTTATCAACTAGATTATGACTCCTTGAAGACAAAGATCACTTTTTAAAAAAAATCCTTACCTTCTCTATCTTAGAACTGATATTAAATACTGGTTCCAAGGCAGAAGAGCAGTAAGGACTAGGCAATTGGGGGTAAATAACTTTTCCAGAGTCACACAGTTTAGGAAATAAGTCCAGATTTGCATCCAGATTTGAACCTAAGTCCTCCTGCCTCTAGGCCTGGCACCGAACCTATCCACTGAACCTTCTAGCTGCCCCAAGGACCACTTTTTACATCCAGTGCTCAAGCACAATTTTTCTCTACCAAATGTGTACCATTGATCCCTGGCCAGGGCCAAAGTACCATTTCTCCCCAATAAGTAAGCTATTCTTCTTCCCCTATCCTGTACCACACACATATATCACCCCCATCCCATATGACTAATCTAATGAATCATGAAACAAACTTTTCTATTTTAACTCTGAAATTACATTCTATCCTATGATCTCTAACGGGATCATCCAGATGATGTTTTGATTTTTTTTAATGAACTAACATTGTTACAAACATTTTATAAATAAACCAAATGACTGCTCTGGCTTCTGCACTTCCTCCAAAGTCTGGACACCAGATAGGACAAATTTTTATTTTTGGACAAGTAGAATGTGTGATCCAGTCAGGCCACAAGCCTGGGCCTCTGGAAAGCCTGAATTGGGTGACTTAATACCAGCATCCATTTTCTCTTCATTCCTTAAGCCTTTTTATGCTAATAGAATTACCTGACTATCCCCTGATGGTGAAAGAATTAGATCATTGAAGTCATTACATGACATATCTGGCAGCATCTTTCCTTTCCTTTCCTTTCCTTTCCTTTCCTTTCCTTTCCTTTCCTTTCCTTTCCTTTCCTTTCCTTTCCTTTCCTTTCCTTTCCTTTCCTTTCCTTTCCTTTCCTTTCCTTTCCTTTCCTTTCCTTTCCTTTCCTTTCCTTTCCTTTCCTTTCCTTTCCTTTCCTTTCCTTTCCTTTCCTTTTCTTTTCTTTTCTTTTCTTTTCTTTTCTTTTCTTTTCTTTTCTTTTCTTTTCTTTTCTTTTCTTTTCTTTTCTTTTCTTTTCTCTCATCATTAGCTAACAGGACAATGTCTGGTTTAAGAACCAGAGAACTGATTTCTGTCACATTTCACTTTTTTTTTCAGTTCTCATTTTGCCTTCTAATATTTCTGGCTGTCAGGTTTTTGTAGTTATAGTAAAGCCAGACAATACAGTTGACTTGTGAGAGGCAGGGGAATGGATGGAAGAATTGGGATGGGGTGGGGAAGCAAGACAGAATCAGGAAGAATTAGGTGAGAGAGGAAAGAAAAGAAAAGATAGATGAGAATAAAAAGACCAAGTTGAAAGGACAAAGAAGAGAGTATGAACAGAGAAAGGAAGAGAAATAAAGGATGATAATGAAGAGAGGAAAAAGAATGTAAAGGTGATAAGAGGGAGAATAAGAGGAGAGAGAATAAGTAGAGAGGAAGAGAAGAGAAGAGAAGAGAAGAGAAGAGAAGAGAAGAGAAGAGAAGAGAAGAGAAGAGAAGAGAAGAGAAGAGAAGAGAAGAGAAGAGAAGAGAAGAGAAGAGAAGAGAAGAGAAGAGAAGAGAAGAGAAGAGGAGAGGAGAGAAGAGGAGATGAGGAAAGTAAGAGAGGGAAGAAGAGAGTTGAGGAGAGGGGAGAGGGGAGGAAGAGGTGAGAGGTGGGGAGCAGAGGGATGAAAGAATGAGATTAGAGGATCGAGGGGAGGAGAGTGGGAAAATGCCTAAAATCATCTTTTCCTTCTCACAGGCAATAATTCTATTCTTATTTTGTGACTTTTCTTTTCTGTGCAATGTGTAGGCCTCCAGGTCTAGCTCATTACTCAATGAGAGCCATTTTAAAATCTGTACAAATATGACAATCCTATTCTCTTGATTGTTATTTAACTTTCCAGGATGCAGTTCTCTTATAACTCAACCATAAACTCTTTGAAAGAGAATTGGCTCAATGGAATACACTATTTTTTTATGAGGACACCTCTGTACAATGCCCTTTCCCCACCCCCCACCCCGATTAGCTTCAGGCTCACAAATCCCATATGGTTAGTATATGACATTCCATAAATAGCCCAAAACACGCCCTACAATTTAGCCTGTGGGTTTTCCCCCTCATGCTAACAGGACAGGCCCTCCTGGGTCCCCAGCCTCTATGAAAGTATCCCCTTTGCTGGCCTCTTTGTAGGGCATTGTCTACCTTCTTTGATCTACTCATAGCTCACCTAGTACAATGCTTTGTACATGGAAAGTGCTTAGTAAATGAAGAAATGATGAATTAATTCCTCAATCTGTTGAGGTTGGTATTCCCTGAGGGTCTTCAAACTCTTCTCTTGTTCCATTGTTTTCCATAATGTTACAATCAACCATCAAGCATTTATTAAGCATCTACTATAAGCAGGAACTGTGCGAGGTACTGGGGATACAAGTACCAAGAATGAAACAATCCTATACTTTCAATGTATTTATAGAAGTTCATATGGTATTCCATAGAGCACAACTATAAAGGAAATAAATGCAAATATATTCAAAAATTTTAAGTACAAGATCTGTTGGAAAGGAAGGAATTAGTAGCTAGGGGGATTAGGAAAGCTTTCATGCAGAAGATGGCATTTAATCTGTGTCTTAAAGGAAGAGAAATACTCTTTAAAAATATTTTTCCATGTTTACATATTTTATTTTCTTTCCCTCCCACCTCCCAGATCCAATAAACACTTCCACTGATTTATACAAATGTTATCACTTATACCTATTTCTATATTATTCATTTTTGCAATAGAGCAATCTTTTAAAACCAAAACCCCCAATCATATATCCATGTAAACAAATGATGTCATTGGTTTTTCTTCTGTTTCTACTCCCCCAGTTCTTTCTCTTGATGTGGATAGCATTCTTTCTCATAAGTCCCTTAGGATTGTCTTGTAGTAGCAAAATCCATTCCATTGTACTGTTGCACAATGTTTCACTTTCTGTATACAGTGTTCTCCTGGTTCTGCTCCTTTCACTCTGCATCAGTTCCTGGAGGTTCTTCCAGTTCATATAGAAATCCTCCAGATCATCAATCCTTACAGCATAGTAGTATTCCATCACCATCAGATACCACAATTTTTTCAGCCATTGCCCAATCGAGGGACACCCCCTCATTTTCCAATTTTTTGCTACCACAAAGAGCGTGGTTATAAATATTTTTGTACAAACATTTTTCATTACTAAAGAGAAGTACTCTTCAAGGCAGAGAGGAAGGAGTACATATCATGCATGGAGGATGATCAGAGCAAAGGTACAGAAATGGAAATAATGAAGTATTGTGTGAAAAAACAAAGAGAAAATCAGTTTGGTGGGATTGCATAATATGGGAAGAGAAGTAATGTCCAGTGAGGCTGGAAAGATAAGTAGGAGTCAGGTTGTATAAGCATTAAAAGTTAAACAGAAGAATGTTTATTTGATCCTAGGAAGCCAATAGAATTGACTAAGTAAGGGACTAGTAACATCTATTCTTTTGTTTCTAACATGAATTCATGACACTTAAAGAGATCTAGACATGTATCCCATCATTCTTTCTCACCCAGTATTGTACCATCCATCACATTCATGTGCCAAAGGATTTTTAAATATTGTTGTAGTAGCTGGAGTAGGGGAGGGGGTGGGAAGGGTGAAGGTGGGGAGAAGGAGAGGTGTTTGAGGGAAGAAACTCTTCCTGGAAGCAGACCATGGTCTGAAAAAGTTTTAGAATCTCTGCTTTAAATGAAATGGCCATGGTTTGGAACAATGTTGAACCACAAAATCTCAACATTACAAGGGACCTCACAAACTATCTCATCCAACCAGGACCTCAAACTTCTTGATCTCTCTGACCCCAACTCAAATGGTGTCACAAAGAGTCAGATACAACTGAAAGGACTGAAGAACAATAGAAGCCATTGTCCTCTAGCACATGACCTGGCCACTCCATGTCTGTATACAGTGTAGCGGTCCCTTTAGAGGAGAGGGAGAGACTTCACTCTAGGTCCTTAGTTCCCAGTGGGGTTTTAATTGTGACACTTGATAGAAATGTAGTTATTTTTATTATATATGTTTATATATTATAATAGCATATTTCTATATAATATATCATAAATAAAATATTAGATTATACATTTGTTTTTAATGTATTATGTATCATCAATATATTTAAATATTATAAGTATATTCATACATAATGTATATTATATAAAATTATATTATATACATATGTGCATATAATATATACAGGATATTATATAATAATATATTCAAACAAATATATAATATGTAAACATAATATAAAATATATGATGTATTGTATATTATTATATATTATCTACTTAGATAGAACTTGGTTCTTTGAGGGCATTTTTGTTTCTTTATCCTCAGCACCTACCTAACACAGTGCCTTATCCATCAGAGACACTTAATAATGAAATGGAATAAGCATTTCTATAGTGCCTATTAAGTGCCGGGCAATTTGCCAGATGCAGTACAAATATTATCTCCTTTTGATCTTCACAACAACTTGGGGAGGTAAATGCTATTATTATCCTCATTTTATAGTCGAGGAAACAGACAGGCAGAAGTTAAGAGACTTGCTCAGAGTCACATAGCTAGGAAGGGTCTGAGGAAGGATTTGAATTCAGATCCTCCTGGCTCCAGGTCTAATCCTCTATCCACTGCACCACCTGCTGCCTCTAACAACAAATACTTGTTGAATTGAACTCAGGGACTTCAGGGACGGTGTTGCTTCATGTTCTATTGCTTTCTACCTGTACAAAACCAGATCCCCAAGACAGTAAGCCAGGAAAGAGCATTAAAAATGAGGAGCAGACTTGGCCACATACCCATCTTATACTTGCAGTTTGCCAGAATGGATTGGACAAAGCAGAATTCTAATTACCCAGAAAGCTTGTGGCTCAGACTTTTAATATAGATGCTGATTACTCAGGAAATGACTCCATTTATGAGCTCCCAGACCTTAAGTGGTGACGGCCTTCACTTGGAAGAAATTCTAATTGAACTCCTCTTGTGTTTATGACTTAGTGTGGCCTGACATTTTTGGACCCTTCCTCACTTCGGATTCTGGCTTCCTTCGAGGCATAGTTCAGGTATCACCTCCTGTCCCCCAATAATCAATACTCTTTCCCTCTTGTTATTATTTTATCTTTTGTTCTTGTTGTTCTGTTCAGTCTTTCAGTCATGTCCAACTCTTTGTGGCCCATTGATTGTAGTACTAGAGGCCCTTCTATTTCTCAAAATCCATCCAAGTTCATGTTTGTTGTTTCCATGACACTTTCTATCCATCTCATCCCCTGTCATCCTCTTCTTCTTCTGCCTTCCATCTTTCCCAACATCATGTTCTTTTTCAATGAGTCTTGTCTTCTCATTATGTGGCTGAAGTTTTGAAGCTTCAGCTTCAGTATTTGACCTTCCAGGAAATAGTCTGAATTAATTTCTTTAAGTATTGACTAATTTGAGCTCCTTGCTGTTTAAGAGTCTTTCAAAAGTCTTCTCCAGCTCCACAATTCTGTGGCTCTCGGCTTTCCTTAAAATCCAACTCTTGGGGGGGGGGGGAAGGGCAGCTGGGTGGTTCAGTGGATTGAGAGCCAGGCCTAGAGACAGGAGGTCTTAGGTTCAAATCTGACCTCAGACACTTCCCAGCTGTGTGACCCTGGGCAAGTCACTAACCCCCATTGCCTAGTCCTTCCTGCTCTTCTGCCTTGGAACCAATACACAGTATTGATTCCAAGACAGAAGGTAAGGGTTTTAAAAAAAAATCCAACTCTTGGGGGCAGCTGGGTGGCTCAGTGGATGGAGAGTCAGACTAGAGATGGAAGGTCCTGGATTCAAATGTGACCTCAGCTGTGTCACCCTGGGCAAATCACTTGACCCCCATTGCCTACTCCTTACTGTTCTTCTGCCTTGGAATCAATATACAATATTGATTCTAAGATGAAAGGTGAGCATTTAAATAAAATAAATAAAATAAAATCTAACTCTCACAGCCATGTATTATTCTCTATAGACTTTGAATTTACTTACTAGCTATGCTTTCCTTGCTTTCCTTCTAAAATGCAATCTCCTTGAGGACTGAGATGTTTCTTTGACTTTCTATCTATACCCAGGGTCTGGGGACACAAAATAAGCGATGATTGTCTTCATTTAAGTTCAGGAAGCCATAGACAAAGATTTGTGAAATTGGGACAGCTTCTTAAATGCCAGCCTTAGTCTTTCAAATCGTTCTTTTCCCATATTTGCTAGGTAACTCTCCCCACCTCCTTCAGCCTTTCCTTCCATGGCCTGTTGTGCCGGAGCGCTCGGAATACAGGGGCAACCTGATCTTTCAGGACTGGAGGGGAGGCCTCACACCTGGGAATGCAGAGAACCAGATTGTACTTATTAATAGCCCTGAACTTTAACTGTCAAAATCCAAATGAATGGCCTCTTCACCTGACGCGAGGTCCCCGTGGTGGGTTGGGCTAATTCTTCAGTTCCATGGCCCATTTTCTTCAGAAGGAGTTTCCTGACATCTGGGCTATATGATGGATTTGCTATACCAGAGTTAGAAGCCCAAGGAATCCACAAGTGGTTCAACCCATTGTCCTAACCGTGGCCCAACCAGCCCCTTCCAGTCCTGAGCATCTGGAAGTTGCAGAGGGCTTCCCCTGGGGCAATGACTTGAAAGGGACTCTGTGGAGAATTATCAGAGGCCTGGAAGGCTCCATAAACTACTGAATTTCTATATGGCACCTTCTTGAGCAAAAACCCTTTCAACTTTCTGGAGTTACCCATTTGGTTAAAAAGGCAATGATGCCGCAATTAGTCTAACAATTCTGGAAAGCAATTTGGAATGATGCTTTAAAAAGCAAATAAGATCTCCTTCCCTCTTGAACCAGAAATTCCACCACAGGCCATATTGAGACATCACATTGCATGTTAGACCTGGTTAATGTGTTGGCTAGTTTTGATGAGTCCATCTTTTCCCCTCTTTCTTTTTTCTTTGTTACAAAGGATGAGTCACACAGTGAGCAGAAGACAGAGAGGAATATATTCAGAAATGAAGGCAATAGGGCAGCTGGGTGACTCAGTGGATTGAGAGCCAGGCCCAGAGATGGAAGTCCTGGGTTCAAATTTGACCTCAGATCCTTCCTAGCTGCATGACCCTGGCCAAGTCACTTAATATCCATTGCCTAGCCCTTATGGCTCTTCTGCCTTGGAGCCAATACATAGTATTACTTCTAAGGTGGAAGGTAAGGGTTTAAATAAAAATTAAGCTGATGGCAATCATATTACTATATTTTGGGCCAGGCCTAACTGAGGCCAATCCAGTGATTTAGGTTTGGGGTTGGAATCATCATCATCATAGCTGCTATTTATGTAGTGTTTACCATGAGCCGAGTGCTTGCTAAGTGCTTTACAATTATTATCTCATTTGATTCTCATAATAGCCCCAGAAGACAGGTGCTATGATCTTGATTTTACAGATGAGAAAACTAAGACAAACAGAGGTTAAGTGCCTTCCCCATGTCACACAGCAAGTGACTGTCTGAGGCTGGATTTGAACTCAGTTCTTCCTGAATGCAACCAAATTACTTGAACATCATAAATGTAATGGCAACTTTATAGTAAGGTGTAAACTCCTAGTTGCTAATTCAGATAAAACACTCTAGCCCTTGACATTCGTCACAGCAGTGGCAACAGTGGGAATTCTGCTAAACCTTAGGAGTACTGCTTCCATGGAAGCTGGGCAACCAAATCCCAAGGACAGCTCCCTTGCCTCTTTAGAAACCCAACAAAATCTACATAAAGCACATCTTCCCAATACTTGGATGGACCTTCCACCAATAAAATGGCCTTAGATAGCTCTGGCTTTAGGAAGAAGCCTAGCATAGATGACATTAAGGAAGGAGTTTGATTTAGATAAGAAAAGTATAAAATAATTTACCAAAACTTCCTTAAAAAGTACAATCCATGCAGGAGTAGTTCATAATGGATTTTCCAATATAAAATGGCAGCAATTAATGGTGGCAACACTAGAAACCTCAGGGCCACCGTATCAGTGGTGACATCTCCAAATTCATCTCCATTCCCTTGATGATTTGGGATCATCTATAGTGAGATAGCTAAGAGGTCATGAGCCTCTTGCATACAACCTGTCCCAGGTTCTAGGTTGAATCAGAAACTTACCCCAATATGATTGGGGATGTAGACTCTAAATGGTCACTCTAGTGCAAATATCAATAATATGGAAATAGGTCTTGATCAACAACACATGTAAAACCCAGTGGAATTGCTCATTGGCTATGGGAGGGAGGTGGAGGTAAGGGGGGAAAGGACATGATTCTTGTAACCAAGGTAAAATGTTCTAAATTGACTAATTAAATAAAAATTTCAAAAACAAACAAAAAAGATACCCCATACCATCTGGCACTAAGTGTTCCCTGGACCATCAACCAAAGCCTCCCCTTCCCTGGAAGCCCTATTAGAGGTGACACCAAATATCCCCCTTTAGAGTTCTCTATTGAGGGGTTTCATCCATAGGGACTAGGTGAAGAGTTCCCCTACTTCATCCATGTACTCAGGATTATTAGGAGCTTTGCTTTTGCAGTGAACTCACTTTCCCCCTATCTAGAGAAAAATGATTTCACCTTGCCCACATGTCACTAACATATCATTCCCGAATTGATAAATGATCTAAGGATATGAGTAGACAGTTCTCAGAAAATAAACCCAGGATCTCTATAACCATATTTTTTTAAAAGCTTCCAAATCACTACCAATTCAAATTAGGGTAATTATGAGAATCTACCTCATATCCATCAGAGTGGAAAAGATGAAAAAAAAAAAGGATAGCAATCAATATTGATGGGGCTATGGAAAATAGGTACATCAATGTACTTTTGGCAAACTGTAACGGGGTATAACCATTCCAGAAAGTAACGTGGAAGGATACACAAAAAGTTACTAAACTGTACAATGTCCTTTGACATAGCTATAATAATTGTTAGGCCTATACCCAAAAGAGATTAACAATAAAGGAAAAGGTCCTTTACATACAAAAATATGTACAGCAGCTCTTTTTGTGGTGGCAAAAGACTACACATTATAAGTATATTCAACTATTGAAGAATGACTAGGTTGTGGTATATGAATGTGATGCATTACTATCGTGTTCAAAGAAAAAAAGAAATAAATGATTCCCAAAAGACAAAGAAAGATGACAACAACACCATGCCCTAGCTCTTCATCTTGAAACTCACTCCCACCCCAGGATTCATACCTGGCTACACTCTGGACCTCTACATCTCTTCTCTATAATATCTTCCTCTTTATCCACCTACCTATGCCCTCTTCATTTTCCTTTTGTTTATTATCTTCTATCATTAAAGTGAAAGCTCCTTGAGGTCAGGGACTCTCTTTTCTCTCAGCTTGTTAACTGTATTCCTGTCACTTAACCCAGCCCAATTCCTCTGCTCATATTCAATACTTAAATGCCTAGGGACTTCACTTGACTGAACTCATGTCAGGGGGGCCAATCTAGGACTTGTTTTACAGTAAAAATGGATGCCATGATCAGAAACAATGATACAAACCCAGCGGAATTGCTTGTCAGCTCCAGAAGGGGGAGGGAAGAGGGAAGGGAGAGAACATGAATCATGTATCCTTGGAAAAATACTTAAAATAAATACATTTTTTAAAAAAGAAGCACTGATACAGGGGGGTCCATAAGGATGCATTCTGTAAAAGCTTTGATGGCATCTGCTACATTGGAGGATTTAATTGACACTGTAATCTTATAGCTTGAATAAGTTTCACCTACAATAAAGACTTTTGAGATGGGGGAAGAGGGCCATTAAAATCATTTTTCCAGTCAGGGGAAGGTTGACAACCATGGAAGATCATACCATACTTACAGTTCAAAGGCAGATGCTCCATTTGGTAGAAAAATAGCATTGCTGAGCAGAAGTCATCATATTAGCCTCATTTAATGAAGTCATATGGTCTTGCACCTATCACTACATAGCATCACCTCCCCCATAACCAGATCCGGTACCCAATCTCTGCCATTCTCATGAGAACATTATCGTGATTGTTAATTTCAGCGGAAGGGGTATAATGTCTCTGGGGGCCACTAGTACACCCCCAACAATTTTATGTGGTAAGAGGCATTAGCAAAATTTTCCCACTTGAACATTAGAAAGACTTACCAGAATCAATCTCCAACCAACACCATTCCTCAAGGCATCCCCATGACTGAATAATGACTGCTGAGATTCAGTTATGTATACTTCTCTCATAATAGACAGAACCATTAGTAAATCAGGTAAAAGGACATTCCTCAAGAGCCAGGTCCTTATTGGCATGGATTAATAGAAGAGGTAAAGCAATGGAGTTGGGACTTAAGATCTCAAACTCTGGTAGAGTCTCAAGCTAATTCAGGAAAATGAATAGGGAGAGAACAATCTTAAATATGCCATTTCCTTTTTTAATTTTTAATTCTTTTCAAGTTATAAGTCTGTCTCTCCCTATACCCACCCCCATTAAGCAATTCATTTACAAAAAATTCCTCAATATATATTTATGTAGTCCAGCAAGACAAATTCCCATATTAGGCAGTTGTGAAAATGTATGACTCTTTTTGCATTTTAAATACATCGTTTCTCTGGGAGGAGATATTTCATCTTCATTCTTTTGAATTCATGATTTATCATGGTATTGATCAGAGTTCTAAAGTCTTTCACAATTGCTTTTCTTTATAATGTTATTATTACTATGTAAATTGTTCTCTAAGTTATGCTTACTTTTCTCTGCATCAGTTCACAAAGGTTTTCCAGGTTTCCTCTATAATCATTTATTTTATAATTTCTTGCAGCATGATAATATTCCATTATATTCATCTACCCACGATTTCTTTATCTATTCTCCAATAAAAGATAATCCCCTACATTTCCAAAAGGAGGTTTCAAGAAGAAGGTGGCAGTCTGTCAACAATACCAAATAATGTTTTGGATTCTTAAAAAAAATGTTTTATTGAAGACTTTTGTTTTTTTTAAATAGCTAGCATTTACATAGTACTTTTAAAGTTTATAAAACACTTTACATATATTATCTCATTTGATCATCCCAACAATCCCATTAGGTAAGTGCTATTATCATTTTCATTTTACAGATGAAGAAACTGAGACTGAGAGGTTATTTAACTTGCCCAGGGGCACGCAACTTATAAGGGGCAGGGAGATCATGAAGAGGAGGTATAAATGCAGCCTGCCAAACCCATGTTTTTTAGGACTCTTATCCCCTTCCTTGTAGATGTCCCCCATTGAGCAATTGCTTCCAAAAGAGCATCTTTGTGAGGCCAACTATGAAGAATCACCATTTTATCCACCGAAAAAGGGTCTGACCTAGAGCTTCTAATTGATTCAAAAGACTTTGTTAAGAGCAAATCCTAGGTAGGTTCTCCAAATCAATGGAACTTCGCAACTAAAGGTACTCCATGTTGATTCCATTAGTCATATTTTTGTTAATCATTCTTTAATAACTCATTGGCTCATTAAACTTACCTATGAAACTTCCAAACATTCCAATGGCTAAGCTTTGACGAAGAGGAAATATTTGCTTTTTTGCAGATGATATGATGATTTGCTTAGAAAACCCTAGCGAGTCCACTAAAATTTAATTGAAACAATCATTTTAAAAAGAGTAGCAGGATATAAAACAAATCCACAAAAAAAATTGGGCCTTTTCAAAATATTGCAAACAAAAGCCCAGAAAGAAGCAATAGACAATATCGGATTCAAAATAACTGCAAAATGCATATAAATATATCGACAAAACAATCTTTATGGAAATAAAGACAAATTTAAATAGAGTTAGTAACCGCTCATGCTTGGGCTGTAACAATCTAGTAAAAATGATAGTATTAACTGATTTTAATTTACAGATTCAGTAATCATTCTGATTAATCTACTGAAAGGTTACCTTCTAAAACTAGAAGAAATAATAACAAAATTAATCTGAAGTTTAAGAAGTCAAAATCATGACAGGAAAGGGTGAAAAAAGCAGGAAGATAAAGACCTAATAGTACCAGATCTCAAAATATACTACAAAAACAGAAACCATCAAAACCTTCTGGTATTAGTTTAAAAGAAAAAAGCTGACCAGTAGAACAAATAAGGTTCACAATATCCAGAAGCAAATAAACATAGGAGCATGGTATTCAATAAACTCAAGGGCTCACTTCCACAAAGATGCTAGGAAATCTGTAAAGCAGTGTAGCAGAAATTAGACTTAGATTAACATCTCACAATAAACGTCAAAGAAAAAAAGTCTCTATAAAAGATAGAATCAGAAATAAAATAGCAATTCAAGCAAGGACATAACTTTCACAAGTATGAATAGGGAAAGATTTCTTTTTTAAAATAATATTTTATTTTCCCCCAATTACATGTAAAACAATTTTCAACATTCATTTTCTTTCAGAATTTGAGTTCCAAATTCTCTTCTCCTTTTCTACCTTGTTTCTAACTCACTCAGTGAGTGAACTCACCCCTCCCTGTGACAGTAAGCAATCTTGTATAGATTTTACGTGTACAATCATGTAAAACATCTTTCCATATTAGTCATTTTGTGGAAGAGATATCAAATTTAAAGAAGAAAGAAAGTGAAATATAGTATGTTTCAGTCTTCATTCAGACTCCATCAGTTCTTTCTCAAAGGACAGATGGCATTTTTCATCATGTACCTCTGGGTTTGTCTTGGATCCTTTTTCTGAGGATTTCTGAGAATTTCTGAGAATAACTAGGTCATTCACAGTTGTTCATCAAAAAATATTGCTGTCACTGTGCACAATGTTCTCATGGTTCTGTTCACTTCATTTTTCATTAGTTCATGTAAGTCTTTCCAGATTTTTCTGAAATCATATTGTTCCTCATTTCTTATAGCATAATAGTATTCCGTCACAATCATACACCACAACCCATTCAACTGTTCTCCAATTCATGGATATACTCTCAATTTCCAATTTTTTGCCACCAAAAAAAGAACTGCAATAAATATTTTTGTATGAATAGGTACTTTTCCCTTTTTAAAAAAAATCTCTTTGGGATACAGAGCTGGTACTAGTATTGCTAGATCAAATGATAAGCACAGTTTGAGAGCCCTTTGGGCATAGTTTCTAATTGCTCCCCAGAATGTAGTGATACCAAAAAAGAAAGAAAGAAAGAATACAGCATCATTAAAAAATAAATAGATCAGTAAGGTAAAATATCTTAAATGTTACATAATATGAATTAATATGTTGAATATATAAATAAAATGTATTTCCATTTTAAATGATATATGCATTATAATATAATGAATAAAATATGCTCTATAAGAATAGAACATTGATAAAAGACCTTTTAAAAATATATACAGAAAGAAGTTCAGAATGGGAGGCAAACAGGGCAGTGTTGGAACTACTGTTAAGATGAGTTCAAGTCCTACCCCTGTTATTAGCTTTGTGACCCATACCAGCTTATTTAATGCTGTTGGCAACAACTCTCTAAGGGAATAAATTGCAGAGAGAAAGCTGACCATATTGGTAGAGGTAGTTTCGTCTTCTGAGAGTTCCCTGTATAAGTAAAATTCTAGTTCCAGTCCCTAACCCTCTGTTTCCCTGTATTTCCATCTACATTGTTACAGTTATTATGCCTATTGTTTTATTTTCTGGTTCTACTCACTCCATTTTTCATCAATTCATCTGCCTTTACTTGCTTCTTCGTAGTCTTTGTATTCATTGTTTCTTAGAGCATGGTAATTTTCTATTTCATTCATATACCACAGTTTGTTTAACCATTCCCAATCAATGGACATTTACTTTGTTTCTAGGTCTCTGCTATTACAAAAAGTGCTATCCTGAATGTTTTTATTGGAAAAATCCTGGGCAGCTAAGTGGTGAAGTGGATAGAGTACTGGGTGTGGAGTCAGGAAGACCTGAGTTCAAAGCCAGACTCAGATACTTCCTAGTCATATGAATTCGTGCAAATCACTTAATCCTATCTTCTTCAGTTTCTTTGCCTATCAAATGAGATGGAGAAGGAAATGGGAAACCACTCCAGGATCTTGGCCAAGAAAATCCCAAATTGGAATTGGACATGACTGAACAACAATAGGAATCCCTTTCTTTTCATTATTGATTTCCATGGGTTAAATGCCCGACAGTGTGATCTCTACAGTTATCCTTTCCTAATCTCTCTTAATTCTAGTGTCTTTCCTCTGTTAATTATTTCCCATTTTCCCCTGTTTGTAGCTTGTTTGCCCATAGTTATTTGTAGACTGTCTATATCATTAGATTATGAGCTCCTGAAGGACAGTGACTGCCTTTTGCCCCCATTTTTTTTATCCCCAGCACTAAGTTCATTACCTGGAATATATACTTATGGACTTGATTGACTAGGTCAAAGTATATGGCCATTTTTAATTTTTAAAATTTTAAATATTTTTCCATGATTCATATTATTTCCCTCCCCTCTTCCCTCCCCCCTCCCAGAGTCTATAAGCAATTCCACTGGGTTATACAAATGTTATCACTTGATGCCTGTTTCCATATTGTTCATTTTTGCAATAGAACAATCTTTTAAAACCCAAACCCCAAATTATATGGCCGTTTTGGTCACTTCTTAGTATAATTCCAAATTGCTTTCCAAAATGGTTGTGGAGAAGAGTATTTCAGGTGGGGAAAAGAGGCAAAAACATGGAGTTGGGAATGATAGCTGACTGGGGATAGCATGGACCAGTTTGGCTAAAGAGATTTCAGGCTGGGGAGTCAAGGAAGATAAAGTTACACCAATAAAATGGGGGCTGGCTGTCCAGTACCTTGAATACCCAGCTGAACTTTCCCTCCAGGCAAAGAAGAATCATTGAAGGTATTTAACAGGGCGGTAACAAGATGAAAGGGATGCCTTAGAAAGATAAATCTGGCAACTGTGGAGAGGATGAATTGTGTTGGGAGAAAAACAGGACCTAAAGACACCCAGTTAGAAGACTACAATGGAAGTGCAGGCTGGAGGCTATGGGGGGGCTGGACCCTTCTGAGTATAGTAGAAATGGAAAGGTTAGAGGTGGATACAGGGAAACATTTCAAAGCAAAAACTGGCAGTCCTTAGTGACTGAATTGATTCAGGTGATGGAGGAGTCAAAGGTGACTCTGAGGTGTCAAGCTTAGGTGACTAGAAGAATGGTAGTGCCTGTGACAGAAATAAGATTTGTGTAGTTAAAAAAAAGAGAGAGAGAGCCCACATCCTTTCTTTAATAATCTGTTGGCTTTATTAACAATACATTTGAAATCCTCAGAGACCAAACTGTTATTTCATAAAGCAATATTAATTTTTGTTCTCTATGAGAAAAATACTTTTGCATAAATAACTTAAACAAGAAAATAAATATGTAACTTATTCTTTTAAAAACAATTACTTTCATTCCTGCGTCAGGGTCCTATCTGAAGGGACTGCAAATGTAAGCTACCAGACCTGCAGGCTTTCACATTGAATACACTTAAAAAAAAAAAAAAACCACGCACACACAACAAAACGTTTTAGAAATTATACAGTAAGAAGTATCTGGAAATGTTTCACTGAAAGATTTTTGGACTGTAGTTACTGCATTTTGTGGTTTTTCAGCATATGTACAGCAGTTGCAATTTTTTGTTTGCTTTTTTTGCTTTTGCTTTCTAATAATAATCTTTTAATGAAAGGAGCATCAACACATGTATTGCATGGTGCTAAGCTATTTTCAGGATAGGAATGTGCCAGTGAATTACATGTGCTCGGACTAGGCCTTTGGACTGGCTCATCTTTTACAATGAACCAACACTGGCCTCTGCCAAAAGTGCCCGCGGGCACCGACCCCAGGTACTGGGGGGAAGGGAGGGACGCTGGGTCAGTAGAGAATTTTGCAGCGGTTAAAGTAAGAAAGAAGGGGTTAGGGCAGGGATGGAATGGTCCTTTGGGGAAGGAGGGCCAGGATGTCTCTAGCTGCTTTCTCTCCAATACCCTCCCTCCGGGCTTGCTCTAAATCTCTTACTCGCTTTCTGTGAGAGGAGGTAGCCCATCTCCTTGCCCTACAGACAATTCAGCAGTGGCTGAAAATGAAAGTTCACAAGCTTTGCAAACTATATTAACTCTGCAACCCTCACACCACCCCCGGGGTGGGGGGGAATTTTTCTTAAAACTGAACTAGAAAGCCAGGCTGTGAAAGAAACCCATCTCCCCACCCGCCTTGAACACTAGCAAACAGACCTAGCTTTTGGTGGGAGGGCGAGATGATCTCATAGCTCAGATTTGCAGAGCTGGTTATGTCCTTCGAAATCATCTGGTCCAATATTTCTCCTTCCAGTTTAAAAGCGGAGTTTTCCTTTTTGACAACCTGATGTTACACCTTAAAAGTATTCAAATAGAAGCGGGACCAGGAAGCAAAGGAGGACTAATCTCACGTCACTTTCTTTTCTGATCAGTAGGACATAAATATACCAGAGGTCGAAAAGTCCTGGGCTTAATATTCCCCAAGGCTCTTTTAACCCTAGGAGGGAAAACGAATGAGTGGAAGGGATGGGGGTACTTTGGGGACTCTCCTTCGTGAACTCCTGTGTGGAGGTGATGGGGCGGATGGGGGAGAGAGGGAGAAGGGGAGGCAGTGTCTCAGTGGCTGTAGCTCCTACTTGCCCTACCCTCCGCTTCCTAAAAAGAGAAGAGACCCAACTGCCAGTTAAAAGCAGGCCAGGAGGCCCCCTCCCCGCCACCTGGCTCCCGTCCCAGTGGCCCGGCTATCTGTCTGCTTCGCTAGAAGGTTCAGGCTCAGAGATCTGGGGAAGACAGACCCTACCTTGGGCTTCAGGCAAAACAAAACAAAACAAAAAAGACCCAGACGCCGTCGGGGGGCAACCTCGGCGCTGGCAGGTCTTGGAGGGAGAAGCGGCCTGGGACAGGGTTTAGGGACGTTCTAGTAAGCATTCTCCAGCTCGGGCTGTTTGGACTTGCCGCTCCGGACACGGGACAGCCGGGGCTTCTTGTTCTTGGGCGGCCGAGAGGCCTCCTTGCCAAAGTCCTTGAGCTCCGACTGGTTGTGGAAGCGGGTGTAGCGCTTACATTTGCAGGAGGCCACCACGCGGATCTTGTGAGTCCGGGGTTCCTCGCCACCCGGGCACAGCAGCTGGATCCGCTGCGTGCGGTAGCGGTCTGGGATACAGCGGTAGTCCGCTGCGCTTTGGCGCCACAGCCATTTGCGCCCGATGGCGTTGGGCTGCAGGTGTGCGGGCCCGCACTGGCCGGAACACACCAGCTCGTTGACTGGCTTGGCGCTGCGACAGGGCCCGTCGGTGATGTAGCGGGTGAAGTGCAGCTCCCTGCAACTGTAGTCCGATGCGTCTGGGGAAACATGGGAAAAGGAGGTGCTAGGGTCCGGCGAGGAGGGGGCGATCTGGGCTTATAGCTCCCCTAACCTCTTCAGGGCTAGCCAGTTTCCTTAGGCTGCACGCACTCTGGCCTCCCTCTTCCCCTCCCTCCATCTCAATCCCAAACCCAGGAGCCCTTTCCCTCATGTCTGTCCTACAAGTCACGTTCTTTCTTTTTGAGGGGGCTCAAAGGATGCCCTGCATTCCCACCTGTGTATTATGTATACAGGGCTATCTATTGCCTGTACATTAGAGTTTTTGAGACTAACTGCATTCACACCCGGAGTTGCCTGGAAATAAACCACATCGGGTCACTCAAAGCAATTATTTACACCTGCCTCACCCACCCTGACCTAGACAATTTTCTGGGCTCTCCAAGTCCCTCTTGCCTGGTGCTGGCCTACTCCCAGATGTTTCTTTCCCCTAATGCTAGATTAAACTTGACAGCCACTGCTGTCAGAGAAGGGATGCGGAAGGATGATCAAGGGCGCTGGTTTGTCCAGCAGAAAGTGAGGGTTCAACTCACTTAATGTTAATCGTGCTATGGAATGAAGCATCCCTTTTCATCAGTCAAAATGAGCTGCTTTCCTCAAGTTTAAAACTGGCAGAATGCCTCTGTTCCAAGAGAGACAGACAGACAGAGGGGGGGGGGGGGACAGACAGACACACAGACAGAGACGGGGGGGGGGGGGGGGGGGGGAATCAATAGGACAACAAGGCCGGATACAGATCCTGTTGGCTCAGGAAATGGGGATTTAGGAACAATATAAACCCTGTGAATGAACTTGGTAGGGAATCAGGTTTATATGTACTCTGGGAGAAAAATCTCAGTTTTCAAGACTCAGAGTTAGATGAAGAAGACACAGCATTCTTTCCAAGTGTGGGCAGCTTGGTGGCACAGTGTATAAAATATGCCTCATATACTTCCCAACTGCCAAGTAACCTCTCTATCTTCAAGAAAAGGGTATTAATAGTACCCATCTCACTTTAAATTAGGTAGGGTGCTTTGAAAACCCTAAACCAAGAAAGGGAGCTGAGCTCTGACCAAAAACCTATATGTGAATGGTAAGGTGAAGTTAGAAGACCAGGGTTCACATCTCTCTTTGGAAGTCGGTGTGACCTTGAGCGAGCAAACTAATCTCTCTGGGCCTCAGTTTCTCCATCTGTAAAATTAGGGGATTGGCCTCGATGGCCTGGAAAGCCCCTTCCAGTTCTAGGTCCATGATCTTCAGGGTGCTAGTAGCAACAAGAGTCTTACAAAGAGTAGGGTGGTTGAGTACCAGAGGAGACTAGAATGGTGGTGATGTCCCCTCTGTGGGATGGCCACATCTCCCATGCCTAGGCTGGACCCTGAATTCTTTCAAACTGTACTGACTGCTGAGAGACATACAGACAAAGACAGAAATAGAGGCACAGAGAGACATAGAGAGAGACAGACAGACAGCAGACAGACAGAGAGAGATAGAGACAGAGAGACAGAGAAAATTTGGAGACAAAAGTGATGAAAATGGTCTCCAGGACTGAAAACAAGAGGGGAAGAAAGAGGCTTCTCCCACGGATATTCCTGGGGCCCAGAGGCACCACACCAAAGAGGGTACCTGTGGGCAGCAGAGCTAGCTTTGGCTCCAGAGTTCTTATACTTGGTTTCCCTCACCAGGCTGTACTCCTCCTTTTGGAGCTGGGATTGTAGAGTGTGGGGGTGGCCAGTGTTTGCCTAGGGAAAGAGGAATCTAAGGCTAAGAATAGTGCTGCCTAGCACTATTCTTATTTCTCTGCACTTCCTTTGCAGAGAAAGAGATGGTATTTTGAGAGGTAGGATCCTCAGGGCAACAGTGTTTACTCATGTAACTCCTCCTCCACCAAACCTTAGATTTGTAAAATCTGTAAAATGGGCATAATGATATTTATAGACCTCACAGGATTGTGATGGTGTATATAAAACACAAAAACAAAATAAAACCTTAAGGTACATTTAACAATTAGTTACTATTATTCCCTACAGGCCTTTTTGGAGTTTGGACTACATTGGGTAGAACTCAGAAACCAGGTCCTGCCCTGCTAGTTTCTAGATCTCACATCCTTAGGAGCTAGGATTGTATTCCTGTTCATGTTTACCTCTGCAGAATGACCCCCATGTTTCGGTTCTCCTTTCCTGAAGACCTCTTTGAATAAGCTGGATGGACCCCTTCATCACAAACACATGGAAGAGAAATGCTAAGCCAGCCTTTGTAACCCCTTCTCTTCCTCACTGTGATGGTGGTCTTGTCTGTGGCTGATTTCATTTTACATCAAGTCTTTCTTGCTTCTTATTGTTATTTTGAGAGACTCTCAAATAAGATTTCCCACTAACTTTGTAGCTTCAGATTAAGTTTGAGGATCTGTTAATCCAATATGCCCCATGCCCACTGCAGATGCTATTAAAATACCTGCGTACTGTGAGGGGACAGAGAGAAGTTCTGGAAACCAGAAAGCAGAAAGGAAAAAAAAAGGAAAGGAAAGGAAAGAAAAGAAAAACCACACCCACCCACACTGTGGGCACTTAAGTGCAAAGGGTTACTCTTCTGACCTTGCTAAGTCAAAAATCTGAAAATTCTCACTTAGTACTGCCCCTTCCCCTATCAACACCAAACGGAACCAGATTTTTAGGATAGACTTTTCCTTTCCATTCTGCCTGTAAAGAATTGGGTTTATTTGCCCTGATCTTCACACTCCTCTGATTCTCTTTTTCTCAGAAGCTGAGCCTCTGGTTCCTGTACTTTGCCCAGGAAGCTGCAAGGTATAATGGGGGGGGGGGATCCTAAATTTGGAATCACAGGACCTGCTATTTACTACCTGTATAACCTTGGAAAAGTTACTACACCTCCACAGGCCTCAGTTTCCACATCTGTAAAAGGAGGAGGTTGAACTAGGGCTGGCCTTTGAGGTTCCTTCCAACTCTAAAAGTTCCTATCATCATTTATATTCCCTTTACTCCATCCACTCCCATAATTGATAATTGCATCTGTGAGACACATCTATCACAGTTGCTGCATTCTGGGGCACTCACTGACAGCTCTTTACCCTACTTCCTACTGCGGGGACCAAATCCTGACACTGCAGGTAACCTTCCCTGCCTGGTCCCCTGGAGCACTTTGTGGGTCCAAAACAGAGGATTGCCTCCCCCATTCTTTAAAAGTTCTATAAAGAAGGGAATTCTCCAACTTTTCCAGCCACCAGACTACCCAGGGGTGGTGAAGCTAGGGAACTATGGCACTACTGTCTTGGTTAGGCAGAGCTGGGCATCCCCTGGTGATGGAAAGAACTATTTCCCCCATGTCATGCACGATTCTGGAACCCTGCTGAATATACCTTGGCACCCACAGTTAGGGGCCCTCATACAGGACAACCCTCTCACCCTTTCTCTGACTTTGGTACTTGGAATACCTTTGGGCTCCAAAGGGTGGTGTGGGTATCTCCCTCCATTTTCCGCCTGGTTCATCGTCTTGTTATTGCTGTTCGACAGGTCGGGAGGAGGCTCAGGTTGCTCACTGAGCTCAGGGATGATTTCCGTGGCATCATTCTTGAAGGCCTGCCACCCTCGCACAGAGTGGAAGGCAACCTGGACCAGCGGGCACACCAGGCAGAGGACTAGAGGGAACTTCATGGTGCCAGCCAAAGTGGGGGCAACCAAACCTTCAGCACTCACAGGCTCCAGTCCTTGGAGCACTTTCTCCTTTTTTAAATCCCCCTTTGCCGCTTCACCAGCCAATGGGGTTACAGACAGAGAAAGGCCAGCCCCACATTTCACTTGGGGGGAGGGGTGGTAGGAAATCGAGAGGGAAGGCAAAGGGGTGTGTTCAGAGCCAACCCACTTCACCACTTTTCTTCCCAGGCTGTCTAAACTTCCAAATAGCTCCAGTCTCTTCCCAGGTAGTTTGGAATGTCTAGGTTCATGCCTGGCAGATCCATAAGGAAGAGGGGTCCTTTTCAGCGTCCAGCTCTTTTTCGGTTATTCAAAAGCTGCTTTCCTCCTCAGACGGATGACGTCTCTGGACCCCTTTATCTGTCTCAAAACAAGCTGGATCCCAGTTTAACAAGCAAACTTCCCAAGTCTCCTTCAGGAAGACTTGGACTCTCACAATGTGTGTAAGTTCAGAGAGCTGTCATCAGCAAATACAAATCACATACAGGGTGTGCCTCTACCCAGCCAACCCCCCTTGTCTTTGTAATTTGTACTCCCTTAGAAAGAGAGAGCGAACTCAGTGATGTCAGTCACAAACCCTGAAGATGCAGGGCTTTATGACAGTGATGATCATAGAAGAGAGTATGAGACTTGGAGTCAGGAAAACCTAAGTTCGAATCCTCCCTCAGACACTTCCTGGTTGTGTGCCCTAGGGTAAGTCATTAATGACTTATTAATGCGTAATGACTAATTAAAGAGTTAAGTGACTTATAATTCTGGAAATGGAGAGATTATAAGAGTACCTCCCTTACAGGGTTCTTGTGAAGAATAAGGTTCATCGTCTTGTTATTGCTGTTCGACTGGTCGGGAGGAGGAATTAACATATGAGTTTGGAAGCCTTAAAGCACTATGCATTGAAGCAACTAGGTGGCACTGTGGATAGAGCATCCTGGAGTTGGGAGGACCTAGGTTCGAATTTGAACTCAAAAACTTCCTAACTGTGTGACTCTGGGCAGGTCACTTAACCTCGATTGCTTAACCCTTGCTGCTCTTGTGCTCTAAGGAGATTAGTAAGGGGAAAAAAAGACAGAAAGTTTTGTATTTTTTAAAGCATACTATATATAGCATATAAATGCTAGTTAGGATTATCCCAGAACCTTTGTGGAGCCCCTAATTTCAATGCATTCTAGCATATAAACACTAGTTATTATTATTCACCTCAGAATCAGTGTGGAACCCTGAGTTCAAAGTAACTATTTTACTCATCAATATATGGGGAAAATATAAGGCACTCACTAATGACTCCTCTCCAGCATGAGAAGTGAGGTCTCAGAGGTGATCCTGATTTTCATCTAGAGCAGTCTGGTGAAACATATTGCCCCCTTCTCAGAATCGTATTTTTAAACATAAAAATAAAATGCATAGAATCACAAAGAAAGAGAGTTATATCAAAATATGGTTATAAAATGTTGAAAGTTGCACGTTTATAGACCCTCTTCCCCACCCCAAGGTCCACCGACCCCAGGTTAAGAACTCCATATTAATAAACTGAATAGAATTACATATCCCAGGCTTTGGCACAAGGCTGGAGACATGAATCATATGGTTCTTGGAGACTGTAGTCTGCTCCCATCGGTAGGAAGCACCCTGCCCAGGCAGGAAAAGGATTAGATTTGGAATTACATTTGGAATTGAATTCCAGCTGTACCATTAAAAAAAAAAAACAACTCTTACCTTCTGTCTTGGAATCAACACGGGCTAGGCAATGGGGGGTAAGTAACTTGTCCAGGGTCCCACACACCTAGGAAGTGTCTGAAGTCATATTTGAACCCAAGACTGCCTGACTTTCAATCCAGTAGGTCACCTCACTGCTCCCTCCAGCACTACTATTCCTGTATATAAAACCTCTCCTTATCTGTAAAATTACAAAGGTATCCTAGATGCCCGGCAAACTGCTTTCTAGCTCTGAGTCGGATCCTATGATTTCCACACACAACCTTGCAGAATGAAATGAGTAGGACAAAAAGTTCTTTCCACACTGGAAGGTTCCCCACCCTATAGTCCTAGTTGACATTTATATTAGCATTCTAAGGTTTGCAAAACGTATTACTCTCATTATTTTGTTAGAACTTCGCAATAGCCCCATGAGGTAAGTTCCATTGTACAAATAAGGAAACTGAGGCATTCATCTGGCTTCCCCGGGGTCACCCAACCAGTGAAGTGTCTGAGGTCAGCTTTAAACTAAAGTTATTCCAACTCCCCAGGAAGTCAAAAGCAAATGATCCCAGAAAGTTTTGTTTTCAGACCACATTTCCTAAAGGAGAGGAGGAAACAAGTCCGTTTACTCAGCCAGGGACATGACTAACGTTTTTCTATTGACAAGATTTTTTCTCAGGCTTCCCTTCCGGTCGGTCCAAGTTCTTTCTTCTCATTTCCACACCATCGTATATCTATGGCTAATCCACTTCTCCTAGCTCCTTCTCCAGGCTAAACCCATCTCCACCTCAAACCCCCACCTCCACCCCCAAATAATGAAGAAAGAGCTAGTAACTGGATGTTGACGCACTAGAAGGACTGGGAATAGAGAAGATGGTTTCAGTCTCTCCTCATCTTCTGGGGCAGAGAGAATCTAAAGACAACTGCAGTGGCACATAGTGGGGCATTTTCTCGGGGAGGGTGGATATAGCGGCGCCCTGCTGCCCGGCTCCCCCACCCCCACCCCTCTTCCCAATCCTGCAGCATCCTTTGCCGCCTGCCTCGACTTGCAAAGTCAACCTGTCCATGGTGCCCCTCCGCCTCGGTCCCTCTTTCTACAGATCAATCATTGAAGGTGCTTGAACGCTGCCGCCCTGACAGTTTTACAAGACAGGCAGAAGCCCCCTCAGGAAGGAGTTTCTCTCATACCTGTTTCCCGACTTAGTTACCTGCAGGGAAGGTGAAAACAGCTGTTGCTTTTATTGGGGGAAGGGGAAGGAATTATATATATATATATATATATATATATGTCCCTCGTGGAGAAGCCTTTGAGAGCTTCTCATGACTCCTAGTCCCACAGCTCTTTCCCTGTAACTTCCAAGTGGAGATAGAGTTCATCGGAAAATCAGAGGGTCTGGGTTCAAATGAGATATTTAACTGGCTTCCCGAGGTCACAGAGCCAGTTAAGTGTCTGAGGTCAGCTTTAAACTAAAGTTCTTGTGATCTTGGACAGACTAGGACACACTTTTCCAAGCCTCAGTTTTTTCAGCTGGGAAAGGGGGACAATGGAACTAGATTATAATAGTAGTAATGTCTGGTATTTATATATTACCTCTCTTACTTGAAATTCTACCATCAGAACATTTGTTTGTATTAAGCCTTTTGTGAAAATGGAAGGAGCACTGGGCAGGGTAAAACATTAAGTTGATGAAGTCATTATTAACATCTTATTGTAAATTAATGTTTAAAGATATAACACTGGACTAGATACTCAATATAAAACATAAAATGCTTTCAGATTTGCAGTTTTTATATATACATATATAGATTTTATATGTAATCTATATATACATATGTAGATTTTATACATAATCTCATTTGATTCTCACAACAACTGAGGAAGGTAGATACTTTTATTATTCCCATTTTACAGATGAGGAGACTGAGACTGAAGAAGCCAAGCCAAGTGACTTTTTTATGGATATATACTGCTAATAACTGGCTGAGGTAGGTAGGATTTGAACTTAGATCTTTCTGACTCTAAATCTAGCACTCTATTTACCACACTACCCAGTGGCCACTGGGTGCCATGAGATGATTTGTGAATTCCCTTCCATAGATGAGTTCCTATGAAGCACCTTCAACCTTCCTTATTTTGACTCAGAACCACAGGGTCCTCATGTTAACCCTATCGGGTCCAAAACAACCTTAATGTTTTGGTACTAAATTAATATTTGATTTTTTAAAAAATTCTTCCTATGCTCTCCAATTGGCTTGTTTGGGATAGGCCAGATAAGGGCCCAGAGCTCTCCCATGTTCCTTAGTCTCTACCAAATGGGCTTTGGAGGCCAAGGAAAGTTAACACTTGAACACTCCTGCCACCTTGTGGGAAAAGGAGACAAGCAAAATTTCTAGGTAAGGGAACCAGAATTACCCAGATAGGATTAGATGTCACAGTATTTTTGTCCTCCTGGACAATGGTGAACTACCTTCTTCCTTCCAATAAAAAACAGCAAACGTCTGGGTAGGCAGGATCACCCTTACCTGTAGCTAGAACAGCCAGTCCCCTATGACTAGAAGCCCTGGTCTGGTCTTCTGCCCCCAAATACCTCTCCTATTTAGAAATCTATTCTTACAGCTTCATTTATTTGGATTAAGAAATTGCCTTCTGTAGAAAATGCAAGTAGCCCTAAGGAACAGCAAGATGTTAGGCTACTGAAAGTGAGCTAAAAACACCTAGATTTGGGGGTTTCCCACATAACATAATCATGGTCATACTAGAATAGAAGGAACTTTAGAAGCTATTGAGTCCCCCATTTTATTTTTGAACTGAAAATTTTTATTTAATTAATTAATTAATTTAGAATAGTTTTCCATGGTTACATGATTCATTTTCTTTCCCTCTCCTCCCCCTAACCCCCTCCTGTACCCAGTGCACAATTCTACTGGATTTTACTTGTGTCGTTGGTCAAGATCTATTTCCATATTATTAATATTTGCACTAGTTCCTAGTGACTAGGGTGATCGTTTAGAGTCTACATCCCTACTCATATCCCCTTCAACCCATGTGATCAAGCAGTTGTTTTTCTTCTGTGTTTCTGCTCCCACAGTTCTTTCTTTGGATGTGGATAGCATTCTTTCTCATAAGTCCCTCCAAATTGTCCTGGATCACTGCATGGCTGCTATTAGAGAAGTCCATTATGTTTAATTGTGCCACAGTGTATCAGTCTCTGTGTACAATGTTTTCCTGGTTCTGCTCCTCTCGCTCTGCATCACTTCCTGGAGGTTGTTCCAGTCTCCATGGAACTCCTCCACTTTATTATTCCTTTTAGCACAATAGTATTCCATCACCAACATATACCACAATGTGTTCAGCCATTCCCCTATTGAAGGGCATCCCCTCATTTTCCAATTTTTTGCCACCACAAAGAGTGCAGCTATAAATATTTTTGTACAAGTCTTTTCTCCTATGATCTATTTGGGGTATAAACCCAGCAGTGTTATGAGTCCCCCATGTTAAACTTGGGTAGGGACTGAACAAAAGAAGTCCCTCCCTAAACAATTGATCTGTTCCCAGCCCAACTGATCAAGTTATAGACTGTAAGAGGCAAATAATAATAATCATTATTATTATAACAATAATAACTAGCATTTAAATGTTGCATTAAAGGTTATAAAACACTATACAAATATTCAGATACAATGAAATTAAATTCTTAAAGTAAAAAAGAGTTTGCAAATTTTTATTCCTATGTAATATGGAAAGTTTTTCAATCAAACAAACCATGGAATTAGAGGGCAGATGGCCACTGGGAGCCCCCAATGGCTATTTACAAATCCAGACTCTCCAGGGGAATCATTCTAGTTGTGTAGGTGGGAGTAGGGTGCTCTCAGTCAAGGAAGCAGCTATGGAAAAAAGAGCCTATCTATTGAGAGGGAATTATTCCTTAACCCTTGTTGGGGAGGCATTTTTCTCTTTACCAGTCTCCTCTCCTCACCTAAACCCTTGCTTGACCAACCCCATTGACCACAACATCTTGCAGAAGAATTTCTTGCCCTGTAGGAGACATCATATCCAGAAGGGACCAGGTCCAGTGAACAAGGCACAATAATAAGAATGAACATTTCTATAGTACAAAAGTACTAGGCATAATGCAAAGTATGATTTGCAGTTATCATCTCATTTGATTCTCATAAAAACGTGGGAGGGAGGGGCTATTATTATCCTAATTTTGTGGTTGAGGAAACTGAGGCAAATGGAAGATTTGCCCAGCTAATAAGAGTCTGAGGCTGGATTTGAGCTAAGATCTTCCTGAGCCCAGACCTAACCTTCTATCCCCTCCACCACACAGCTGTCTTTGTAAAGATAGCATTAGCCTTGGTCTAAGGAACCGATGAAGGGACCTAGGTGAGTGACCTACTTGGCAGAGATGGGAACAGCATCAGAATGCCAGTGAAGGGAAGGAACACGTATTCCCTCAATGCTTGCCTCTTTACCAGTATATTCAGTGTGGCTACTTCCCACTGATGCTGTATGTATTGTGGGAGAATGCACATTAGTTTTATTGGGGTGGAGGAGTGTATAAAGAGTAACCACGCAGAATATTATTATAGTGTGATCTCCAAAAGTGCCTTGCTTCACGCTAATTGTGCCCTCTGGCTAACTCTTAAACCTAAGTGCTTTAATGGGGGATTCAGAAGTCATGATTTTAGTAGCTCGGGTCCCCTCTGTGCCTTGAACCTGGGAAAGTCATGCCCCAAAGGACGAAACCTCTAAAAGTGAGTTGGAGGGCAGGGGGTTGGGAGAGGCCCAGGGGGAGTACCACTTGTATGCGAGGAGACTGAGACCCTGAGAGATTATGGCTTACCCAATGTCATACAGATGTAAGTGGTTAGGACTTGTGCATGTTGGTCGGAATGCAGGGACAAGGATCCATGTTTCCTCAGTCCCTGTGAGCAACCTGAATTCTAGTAAGGGCAATGACTCCTCTGGACCTCAGTAAATGAGGAGAGTGACATGTCAAGATGCATAGGTTGAGAAAGAGTAGACTGCAGCTGAGGGAAAACCTGTCCTTTTGGGATCTATGTCTCTGTTACTTTCTGCTTCTGTTTCTATCTTTGTCCAGTCCATCTGTTTGCCTATTGCTTTTCTCTGGGTCTGTCTCTATCTCTCTGTTTCTGTCAATCTGTCTCTGTCTTTCTCTTTACTCTGTTTCTCTCTATCCTTGTCTCTCCTTGTGCATCTCTTTGTCTGTGTCTCTCTTTCTCTGTCCCTGTCTCTAACTCTGTTTCTTTCCATCACTTTGTCTTCATTTCTAGCTTTGTCTTTGTTTCTCTCTCCATCTGTCTGTCTCTATATGTTTCTATCAGTCTGTCTCTGTCTCTTTCTTGCTCGATAGCTCAGTCTTTCTGTTTCTCAATCTCTTTGTCTCTGTACTTTTTTCTCTATCACTTGCTGCCTCTTTTTTTATCTTGTTTTTATCTCTCTCTTTGTCTACCCATCTGCATCTGTCTCTCTGTTTCTGTCTCAGTCTTATCTGTCTGCCTTTTTCTCTGTCTCTTTCCCTGTCCCTCCCTCATCTCCAGTTGTTCCTTAGCCGTGAATCATTCCATCACTTCTACCCCTAGGATGACTGATTGAGAGGAGAGGTGGAAGGAGGATTTCCTGCACATTGTTACAAAGTAGTTGAGGCAGAGAGAACCTGGATGCCCTAGTGGATTAAAAATTTGCTAGCAGTCCCTAAAAGCTGATGTGATTATATGTGTGATACTCACTTCACTTGCCTAGATCTCAGTTTCCTCATCTCAGTAAAATGAAGGTTTTGAGCTAGATGACCTCTAAAATCCCTTTAATTCTAGGTATATAACCCTGTAGTCCCACAGGTAATCATAGCAGACCCAGATCCAGGTCCTTCCTCTAAAACCAAATACAACTTTTTTTTTTTTTTTAAACTTTACCATACTAGGGAACAGAATATAGAAGAATGTGAAAGATAGGAGGGAACCAAGATAAATTCAAAATGGTTAAATGACTTAAATATAAAGAGCAAAAACACAAATAAATTAGGTGAACATAGATCTGTGGGAAAAGAAGGAGTTTAAGACCAAGCAAGAGATAGAGAACATTGCGAAATGTAAAATGAATGACTTTGATTATATCAAATGAAAAAGCTTTTGTACAAACAAAACCAATGCAACCAAAATTAGAAGGAAAGCAACAAACTGGGAGAACATTTTATAACAAAATTTTCTGACAAAGGTCTAATTTCTCAATTATATAATAAGGAACTAAAATCTACAAAGAATCAAGCCATTTCCCAATCAACAAATGGTCAAGGGACATGAATAGTTTTCACAAGATGAAATCAAAACTATTAATAAGCACATGAAAAAGTGTTCTAAATCCCTCCTGGTTAGAGAAATGCAAATTAAAACAGCTCTAAGGTATCACCTCACACCTAGAAGACTGGCCAATAAATGTTGGAGGGGATGCAGCAAAATTGGGACATTAATTACACTGTGGGTAGAGTTGTGAATTGGTACAACCATTCTGGAGGGCCATTTGGAACTCTGCACAAATGGCTTTAAATGAATGCCTGACCTTTGATCCAGTCATAGCACTGCTGGGTCTGTACCCCAAAGAGATAATAAGGGAAAAGACTTGTACAAGAATATTCATAGCTGCACTCTTTGTGGTGGCAGAAAATTGGAAAATGAGGGGATGCCCTTCAATAGGGGAATGGCTGAACAAATTGTGGTATATGTTGGTGATGGAATACTATTGTGCTAAAAGGAATAATGAATTGGAGGAATTCCATGTGAACTGGAACAACCTCCAGGAATTGATGCAGAGTGAAAGGAGCAGAACCAGGAGAACGTTGTACACAGAGACTGATACATTATGGCACAATCGAATGTAATGGACTTCTCTACTAGCAGCAATACAAGGATCCAGGACAATTCTGAGGGACTTATGAGAAAGAACACTATCCACATCCAGAAAAAGAACTGTGGGAGCAGAAACACAGAAGAAAAATATATGATTGATCACATGGTTAGATAGGGATGTGATTAGGGTTTTGATGGTAAAGAATTGCTCTACTGCAAATTGAAATAGCATGGAAATAGGTTTTGAACAGTGATACATGTATAACAGTAGAACTGCTTGTCAGCTCCAGGAGGGGAGAAGGAAGAGGAAGAGGGAAGAGAGATGGGAAAAATCATGAATCATGTAACCATGGAAAAATATTCTAAATAAAAATTTAAAAAAGAGAAAGATAGGAGGGAATGAGGTAAAAGTTTTATTTCTTTAGGACATTTTTGCACCTCAAATTTCCAATACTATGTCTCCCTGCCTTTTTATTTTATATATCATGCACTCCTTGGGCACAATCTGGTAAAGCATAGATCCTTTCTCAGAATAATGTTTAAAAAGGTATACAAGATATCTATCTGTCTATAAAACAAAGGAAATAAATTTTATTGAAAGTTATCCATTGAGAGAGAGAGAGAGAGAGAGAGAGAGAGAGAGAGAGAGAGAGAGAGAGAGAGCAACAAGCTCATAGACCCTAAGTTAAGAACCTCTGCATTTAAATGGAACAATATAATTTTACTGAACTTGACCATGGACAGAACAATGCTCCCTGGGGAATCTGTAGGTAGTGGAATCACAGACCAACATTGCCTCCTGGTGGAATTAATTCACATTAGCCAGAGGCTTAGCTCAGGTAAGGGCAAAAGAAGGAAGAAATCCCCATCCAAACTGCTTAGGGCCAGGCCAATCCCTGACCGTCAAACTGTCCAGGTCTGTTTTTACAGACAAAACCATTCCTTTTTTCTGCCCACATCTCTCTTTTCAGGGGCACCTGAGCTTTATCACACTTCTCTGAGCTTTTTTTCTCTTTGAATTAATGTTGGTGTTGGTCTTAAAACGAATTACAGTGAATAATGAGTAGACTGAGGCTGAGGAAAGCCCTATCCTTTGATAAATTCTCTGTCCCTGTCTCTAACTCTCCCTCTGTCTCTGCCAGTCCATAAAAGAAACTCAAAGGGCTATAAACTCCTTGAAGGCAGAGCCTGTAGTTCATTTTTGTCTCAGAATTCTCAGCAAATAGCACAGTGCTTGGCACATCTGGCCATAATGGCATAAAGTTTGCAAAGTGCTTTATACACATTGTTTCATCTATTCACTGGTTTGAGAAGAACAGATCTGCCAAACGAATCATGTAGAAGTTGTTAGGGACTTAAAGATCTGCTCCAGGGATAAAAGGACCTGATTGGTGAACAGAATGTTTAATGAGAAGCAATGCAATGCTGCTAATGGAATTTCAGTCATGAAAGATTGGGAGGGGATGGGGGAATGGGGCTGGATCACCCTGAGGTCCCTTTCAGCTCTATACCTCCTCAGTGGTGATCTCATTCAAACCTCTCATTTTACAGATGAGGAAACGGGGATCTAGGGAGTATGTGGGTACCAGAGTGGCATTAACCCTCTCTTTGCACACAAGACCAATCAGCTTCCTTTTCCATTCAGACATTTATTTCTTAGCAACCCACAAAAGCATTCCCTGATGATTCAGCAAATTCATCAAAGGAAAAAAGAGATGCCAGAGAGATATTGTGATGAGGAAACTCCTATCTTTGATTTAATACCACTTGGCAAATATTTATTTTGCAGATGCTTTTAAAAGGCTTAACACAGACTAGTAATAATGATAGCTAGCATTTACATAGTGCTTCAAGGCTTACAAAATACTTTACAAATATTATCTCATTTGATCCTTCATAACAACCCTGAGAGGTAGGTGCAATTATTATCCCCATTTTTTATTTTTATAATAAAATCTGTCAATCAATACTGTGTATTGGTTCCAAGGCAGAAGAGTGAAGGACTAGGCAATGGGGGTCAAGTGACTTACCCAGGGTCACACAGTTAGGAAGAGTCTGATGCTAGATTTAAACCTAGGACCTCCTGTCTCTAGGCCTGGTTCTCAATACACAGAGTTACCTCACTGCCCCCTATCATCTCCATTTTTGTAGATGAGGAAACTGAGGTTGAGAGGTTAAATAACTTGTCTAAGGTCACATAGCTGAGCTGGGATTTGAATTGAGATCTTCCTCACTCCAGGTCCACTGCTTCAAAACTTGCTTAGTGATGATTAACATATAAATTAATTTCTTTCTTTTTCATCTTAATTTTATTTTTAAAAATATTTTTCCATGTTTCCATGATTCATTTTCTTTCCCTTCCCTCTTCTCTCCCCCTTCCCAGAGCCGATAAGCAATCCCATTGGGTTGTACAAATGTTATCACTTCGTACCTATTTCCATACTAGTGAATTTCAAATGCTACCCACTACCCACTGCCATAGAAAGAACTGTTGGAGTTTGAATGCACATCAAAGTATATCATTTTTTCATTTTATTTCCTTCATGAGTTTTTCTTGTATGTGCAAGATATGTCTTCTTTTACAACGTGAGGAATTTGGAAATATGCAGTGCATGACAGCACTGGTATAGTCGATATCAGATTATTTACCGTCTGAGGAGAGGGGAGGGAAGGCAGGGAGAGAATTTGAATGTCAGAATGTCAGAAAACAAATGCTAAAAATTGTTTCTACGTGTAACCGAAAACTTAATTAATTTCGACACATTAATCACCAGAACAATTTTCAGTCACTCCCTCTAGATTCTAATTAGGATTTAGCCTTTGAATTGATGCTCTTTTTTCTGGCACAAGCTACTAGCCCCTCTTTCCCCGAGAAGCTGTATGCAAACAAAACTAATGAGCACTGGTACTACCAGATAATTTCCAAGGGCAGGGAAGCAAACTGGGGCATCAGGATAGACCTTGTGTGGGAGGAGGTGGTTTTGAAGGCGAGTCTTGAAAGAAGCCAGGCGACTCAGTGGAGAGAGGGTCAGGCCTGGACATAGGAGGTCCTAGGTTCAAATTTGGCCTCATACACTTCCTAGCTCTGTGACCCTGGGAAAGTCACCTAACCTCAATTGCCTAGCCCTTACCATTCTTCTGCCTTGGAAACAATATTTAGTATCAATTCTAAGACAGAAGATAAAGGGTTTTTATATATGCTTATATGTATTTATATACACACATATTATATATGTTAATACAAAATAAATGTACATATTATATAGCATATTTATATGTATATACACATGTTTGTGTATATATTTCTGTGTTCTATATTTATATATACATCATATATATGTGTGATAATATAGCATACAATATAATATACACATATTATATATATGTGAATACAATACCAAAATATATACTATACATATTTATTTTATATTTTATATATTTATATACACATATATTAAGTGTTTATTTGTATGTTATATTTTTATATACACATATATTATTTGTCTATACATAATAATATAGAATACAGAATATGATAAACATAAAATGCACATATTATAGATGTTAATATAATATAAATGTATACATTATATTTGTATTTACTTTATATTATATATACATATTTATGTATAGTTATATATTATATATTTGTTATATATTTATATGTACACATATATTGTGTCTATATAGAATATAGAGTACAAAATATAATATATAATAACATATTATATATGTTTATATATATAAATTAAAACATCAATGAGGAAAAAATGAGTGCTTATGGGGAACGTGGGTAGGGGAACACATACAAGGAATATGTAGCCAGGGGACACAAATGGAAAGGTGACTACATAAAGGACACACGTTGCCAAGGAACACGTGTGGAGGGGCAGCTGGTCTCAAAGTCTTCTGGTACGACCCAACTAGACAAACAGTGTCTGCTGGAGGCTGCTTCCTGACTGTGCCTTGTGATATAGCTGAGATTTTTTTGCTCTCTCAAGGGAAGAGTGGGAACTGCCATGCTCTGTTAGCATAAAGCTCATAGCTTTGTTTGGGGGATTTCTTTTTCTCTCTTCTCTTCTCTTCTCTTCTCTTCTCTTCTCTTCTCTTCTCTTCTCTTCTCTTCTCTTCTCTTCTCTTCTCTTCTCTTCTCTTCTCTTCTCTTCTCTTCCTTTCCTTTCCTTTCCTTTCCTTTCCTTTCCTTTCCTTTCCTTTCCTTTCCTTTCCTTTCCTTTCCTTTCCTTTCCTTTCCTTTCCTTTCCTTTCCTTTCCTTTCCTTTCTTTTCTTTTCTTTTCTCTTCTTTTTCTTCTTCTTCTTCTCCTTTTTTTTTTTTTGCTACAGCTCTTTTTTAAAAAGCAGAAACCTCACCTGGGATAAACAAGAAAGATCTGACCTTATTTTTGCCTCTCTTGTTCCCTCAAAGGCTTAGATATTAAGTCTCTGACCTCCTGAGAAAGAGATTTTCAGTCCTCAATGCCAATGAATGAATGAACAAAAAGACAAGAAGCACTAGCACAGGGAGGAAAAATGGACAAATGCAAGAAGTACACGTATAAGTAATACCTGTAGCCAGGCCTAAAGTGAGGAAGACCTGAGTTCAAATCTAGACTCTGACACTTACTAGCTTGTGTGTGACTCTGGGCAAGGCACTTAACTCTTTTTTGCCTCAGTTTCCTTATCTGTAAAATGAGACTTTAAGGAAATGGCAAACTACTCTAATATCTTTGCCAAGAAAATCCCAAAAGGAGTCACAAAGAGTCAGATATGAATGAAATGACTAAACAATTTTATGGAAGAAAGTGAGGCACTACAAGAGCAAAATGTAGCATGTGCAGGTGTAGCCAATGCATCAACTGATTTTGTTGAATTTTTTTTTTATTACAAGAAAGGGCTCAAAGCAAAAGTATGCACATATCTTGTGAAAAACAAAAGGAATTGAACAATAATATATGTAAAACCCAGTGGAATTGCTCATTGGCTCCAGGAAGAGGTGGGAGGAGGGGAGGGAAAGAACATGAATCATGTGATTTTGGAAAAATATTCTTAATTAATTATTTAAATAAATAAATGGGAAAAAATGGGGGGGGGTAATCCATAAAACTTAAAATAAAAGGCAGCACTGACAGATTGCTTGTCTCATAGCATTCAAATGAAAATCATTCTAGAATGGCTCTATGCTAGATTAGGGCATCTATATATAACCTGAATGTTAAGAAAAAACCATCTTAAAAAATTTGGGCTGTAAAATTTGACACAACTCTGGAGGATTCTTCAAATGATAGTAACTGACTCCTCAAGGCTAACCTAGAGGTGGCAGTAATACAAAAGGAGAATCAAATCCCAAAGCAAAGTCTGCAAGTCAAATATTAATCCCCCATATTGAGAAGCAACCACAAAAGGAGGAAAAGCCAATTCTTTTTTGTGTGAATTTCACCCCAACTAGAGTTCCAACTTGGAGGATTGTCTAAAGCATCAGTGAAACAAGCCCTGATTGCCTTCTCATAGGATAAAAGTTCTTGTGTGTATATATATGCTCCACATATAATTATATATCCATGTCTACAGTGCATCTGGACATATACCTTTTGGTTGCCAATTGGGCTTTCTAATGGAGCACTTAGAGAGCACACACATTCACAATCTCCAGCATAGCTATCCAAGGTTCTCCGTGGATCCCCGGTCCCTCAATAGGATCGTTCAGAGCTCCCACACACAGATGGCTTTTCCCCTGTCCACTCTTAGGACACAACTGGTTTTTTCAAATGGGATTTCATGAAAGAGCAATAAGAAAAATAGCACTAGCCCATCCCCTCCCTAATCAAAGGGCAGTCTTCCTTTTGCGTGTCTGAGTGTGTTACTAGAGGGCACAAGTCTTGAAATGTCTGCCTTCTAAATTTCCATGATGGGGGCAGCAGGGTGACTCAGTGGATGGAGAGCCAGGCCCAGAGATGGGAGGTCCTGGGTTCAAATTTGACCTCAGACTCTTCCTAGCTGGGTGATCCTGGGCAAGTCACTTGACCCCAGGAGAAGGAAATAACCAAGCACCCCAGTATCTTTGCCAAGAAAATCCCACAGACAGTATGGTCTGCGGGGTCCCAAAGAGTCAGACATGAATGAATGACTGAACTACAAAAAAGATAAGATGGAGGGGGATATTTAAATGCCAAATGGAGGTGTCTGTATTTTATTTTCATTTAATTATTTATTTTTTAACCCTTACCTTCTGTCTTATAATCAATACTGTGTATTGGTTCCAAGGCAGAAGAGTGGTCAGGGCTAGGCAATGGGGGTCAAGTGACTTGCCCAGGGTCACACAGCTGTCTGAGGCCACATTTGAACCCAGGAACTCCCGTCTCTAGGCCTGGCTTTCAATCCACTGAGCCACCCAGCTGCCCCCTGCATTTCATTTTTAAAGTAATAGGGTGTCCACACAGCTCCTCCAGTAAAGAAGTGGCATGGTCAGACCTACACTGTAGGAATATCAATTTGGCAGCTGTCAGGTGGATGGATGGGGAGATGGGAAACCAACGAGGAGGCTGTCCTGAGAGGGTCTCCATCACTCTGATGAGACCTAGACGAGAACGGCCACAGCATGCATGAGTTGGTAGGTTGCCTAGGCCGGAAATGAAGAGGAGGAATTGACGGAAAGTGGCGACTCAAATGGATGTTAGGTTGTGAGTGGAAGTGAGAAGTCAAGGACCCATCCACAAAGGCTCAGTTTCTTCTTGTCTGTTATTTTTTCATGCTCTATAATAAGCATGTTGGTCATTGCATGTCAGAGCTGTCAAGGACTCTGGGGACCACCTAGGCCAATTCTCTCATTTTATAGAACAGGAAACTGAAACTAAGAAAGGAAATGATTTACCCACGATCACACAGCTAGTCAATAACCCGGTACTCAAATTCAAGTTCACATAATATAGCTCTAGGCAAGAACTGGGTCATGGGTGTAGCTCATCAGACTTTGTTCAATGGGGCCAGCAGAATTTTTTTCCAGCAACATGGCTGCTACTCAGAGAATACTGCTTATAGCCAGCAGAATTTTAAAAAAGAATAACAAGGGATAGCTCGGTGGGTCAGTGGATAAGAGTGCCAAAACTGGAAGTCCTAGGTTCAAATATGGCCTCAGATACTTCCTAGCTGTGTGATCCTGGATGACAACTCTACCTAAAAAAAAATCAGATTTTTCAAGCATCATAATCAAACGCATTAATTCAGTGACTCTTAGCTTTCCTTAGTCCTGGGTTCAAATGTAGCCTCAGATACTTCCTGGCTACATGACCCTGGGCAAAGCATTTAACCCCAATCGTCTAGCCCTTATTACTCTTCCACCTTGGAATCAATGCTTAGTATCAATTCTACCACAGAAGGGTTTATTAAAATATCAGACAGAAACAGATTCCTGCAGGCTCTGTTTTAACGTAGAAAACCAAAAATTAACAGAATCCAGTTGTATTGCATTTTTATTTAGTTAAACATTTCCCAATTCTATTTTAATTTGGTTGTGTGTTGAGATGGGCCCTGAGTTTGACACCTCAATCCTATATCACTGAAATTACAAGTCCAGGTAAAAATCAAACACTTGCAAATCAAGCCCCTTAAATACTATCCTCAGGACCTCCATCCAAGCCAAATACCAAAGGCCCATAAGTTACCTTTAGTGTTAATAACCCATTGAGTTGCTTGAGGTCACAAGTTTAGGTAAATTGTATATAGTTACATTGCTAGTAAGTATCACTGAGGCAGGAGGTGAACCAAGATCTTTCTGACACCAAATGTAGCCTTCTGGCCTCACCTTATGCTGCACTATTGCTAAATTATTACATTATTATATATGGGAGTCCTGGGAAGAAATTCCAAATTCTACTGGAATCTTTTCAACAAGTATTAGCTTCTTTCCCTTCCTTTCTTACTCTTTCTCTTCAACAAGTATTAGCTTCTTTCCCTTCTTTTCTTTCTTTTCAATAACTATTAGCTTTTCCCTTCCTTCCTCTTTCTTTTCAACATTAGCTTCTTTCTCTTCCTTCTTTTCCTTCCTCCCTCCCTCCTTCCTTTTTCTTTTAAACAAATATTAGATTCTTCCCCTTCCTTCCTTCCTTCCTTCCTTCCTTCCTTCCTTCCTTCCTTCCTTCCTTCCTTCCTTCCTTCCAACAAGTATTAGCTTCTTTCTTTCTTTCTTCCTGCCTTTCTTTTTCTTTCTACCTTTATCTTCTGTCTTAGTACCAGCTCTAAGACAGAAGAGCAGCAAGGGCTAGCTCATCAGTTAAGTGATTTGCTCAGGGTCACACAGCTAGGAAGAATGTGAAGTTACATTTGAACCCAGGTCCTCCTTGATCCAGGCCCAGTGCTCTATGCCCTGAGCCGTCTAGCAGCCCCTAGTATTTGTGTCCATGGAAGTTGATCTGCCTCACATCTCCCTGTGCTCTACCTCCCTAAGAACTTCCCAACTCCAGTGGGCTCTCTCCACTGTTTCAGGCTGCTTCCCTGCTTTCTCAGTACTTACCATCAAATCTTCAAATGAGATAATGGCTATAAAAAGCTTTGTAAACCTTTAAGGGCTATATAAATGTCTACTGTGATTTACCATCTTCCACCCAGGGCTGCTATGGGGAAAGGTTTAGCAGAGCTCAAAGCCGGACCTCCATGTGAGCCATTTCTCCTCTCACCCCATCCCTTGTGACCAATGGTAGGGAGAGCCAGGAGTCATCGCTCCGGGTGAGAATGCAGCCTGTGCCCTTGGAAAAGAACAAAGCCAAGTGCCCTTCCCTGAGCCCCGAATCTCTAACAAGAATGCAGGCAGAGATGGAGCATGGGATCTCTTTCAGGGCAGGCACCATTTTATTATTGTCTTTGTACTCCCATTCCCTGACACACAAGCACTAAGTAAATCCTTGCTAGCTATCATCAACTTAGAGATCGGGAGTCCAACCCCTTCGTTTTACAGACGAGGAAGCTGAGGCAGACCGAGGTCAGGAGAGGCCCCGTCACACACCGAGGCTAGTCATCTCTGAGGCTGAATTTGGAACTCAGATTTTCCAGACATCCACAATGCCCAAGAAGCCCAAGGCTCTGACCACTGCGCCACCTAGCTGGTGCTCCAACTGAATTGGATAGAATTGAACAGAAAGGACAACGCCACTCTGAGAGCACCGCTGTTGACAAATACCCTGGGAACCCTTCACAAACCCACCTGGGGTGCAGAATGACTCTATGATACGTGTGTGTGCACACATATATGTACATCTTTTTGTTCCGCTGTTTCCCTTGTACCTAAATCTTTGTGACCCCGTTTGAGCTTTTCTTGGTAGATACTGGAGCGGTTTGCCATTTCCTTCTCCAACTCATTTTAGTGATGAGGAAACTGAGGCAAACAGGAAGTGACTTGCCCAGGGTCACACAGCTGGGTAAGGGCCCAAGGCTGGATTTGAACTCGGGAAGATGAATCTTCCCAAGCCTTGTACTCTATCCCTGTACCAGAGAGCACACACACACAGGAGGTAAATGTGTACGCGTATGTGAATGCCTCCCTCTAAATTCTTGCTCGGGGGCAGCCAGAGCAAAGCCAGTGCTGGAGCCCATGGTATCTGCCTGGTGTCGTCAGAGAGATCCCATCGTTAGGCGAGCCAAGGTGCCTCAAAGATAAGCTCAAGGTCCTTCCCTCCCCGGGTCCCTTTTAGAGGCAGAGCTTCTACTGTGGAACTTGAAACCAGGCACATCCCTCTCTCGAATGAAATACAAGTCCAAAGAAGTTCCCCGCCGTTTGCTTCAGAGAAATAATTTCTGGTACACCTGGCTGGGTGAGCCCAGTGGGGATGCTGGGTGCCTGGCAGCAACCCCTGGCCTGGGGGCGCTCCATCTGTCTCCTGGAGTCGTGCCCCCACTCACAGCGGGGCTTCCTTAGTCCTGCGCCGAGGCATTTTGGGATAAATGCTGGTTGTTTATGCCAAGCTCAGGACTGGGATGCCATCTGAAAGAAATCTGAAAGAAAACCTCCTCAAGCCTGACTTGATTTGACAAGTCCAAAGAACACCCAGAAATCATCGTCTTTTTCCTTTAAATCAGGAATGGAACAGGAGCTCTAAGCAGCTGCGAGACTGATAGCAGGAGCGGATTCCTTCACCAGCCCCTTCCTGGGGGCACATCCCTTTCCTTCATCAGAACGTCAAAGTGTGACGGGAGTGTGACCATCTCCCCCCACTCCCCCCACCGCCATTAGGACACTAGGCAGGATCAGAAAAATGAGGGGTGGAAAGGGAAAAAAAGTGAAATTTGCCATCAATTAAGGCTCCATTCAGTCACGACAATATATTTTATTTCTGGTGGCTGCTTGAAAGGTTCCAGTAATCTTAAAGATCAAATGAAAGTGTGAAGAACTCCCCAACTCCCCAAGAACCTGCGGGGGAATCACCCTCGCTCTAATTAACCTGGGCCCTCTCTCCCTGCTGCCAGGCTCCCAAAGGGGACAGACACATGCACATCTATTACTGGAGGATGCCCTCACCCTAAACTCTAAATAGAAACCAACCTGAAAAGAACATCCAGATGCCCATCATCTCTGTCACCTACTGCAAAACCCTCCAAATGGTGAGACAGTTACAGAGTCTGGGCCTGGGAGGGGTGGGGCGCTAATATAAAGAGGCCAACACCACTCTTGTAACAAACGAGGAGCAGAGGAGGGGCAAAAACTGCCAATGAAACCAGTTCTGGATTCAAGATTCCCAAGGATTTGCATCAACATTACGGGGAACAGGGAAAAGAGGACAAATCCCCTTCATTTTCTCTTCCTTTTTAACGTTCGCTTTTCCTCTAGATGCCTTTAACTTAAGGCACTTTTTTCATGGGAACCCCCCAGTCACCAGCATCCCGGGGCTCACTGAGACAAGGGGTAAGGGGTGCTTCCTAGCTCTGCCGCCCGGCCCAGGCTGCCCCGAGAAGAGAGTGGAGGCCGGTGGGGCAGGTCTGGGAGTGCCCAGGCTTGGGGGGAAAAGGAGGCCACCGGGGGTAAGAAGGCCATTGCCTCCTCGGAGAGGCTTGTCCAGGGCTTGGAAGTGCTAAGGGCCAGGCCCTGGGGAAAGGCACCTCTACCAGGTTTGCTCATCTTGGATTCTAAAGGGACCCCAACACTGACCGGCTTCCGGCTCTGTGCCAGGGTGAGGTGAAGACAAACGCCCCTGGGCTGTCGGGTCGGAGCCCCACCGCAGGGGCAGGGGAAAACGTTACGATTCACAGGGAGTTACCAGGAATGAGCCTTCTGAGGAAGCTCCCTCCCCCGAGGTCTCCCCCGGCGGGTGAGCAGGGCAGGGAACCTCTTTCAGAAGGGCTCCCTGGAAGGTCCTAAAACGAGTGCTTGGAAAGGTGCCTGTGGTATAACCTAACCTGCTGGGGCAGCATGCTTGGGAACTGCTCGGGGACTCCCCCGGCCTCGCCTTGGATTCTTAGTGGGTTACAATTTTCCCTCCTTAACTAGTCTCTCATTCAGCTGGCAGAGCTGCATCAGGAAACCATCATTGGGGCCGATCTCCCGGTTCTGCCTCACGATGCTCACCGCAGAGCGGACGTCCATCTTTTGGCGAAGCATGAGGTACGCGATGACCAGAGTAGGCGAGCGGCTGTAACCTTCTCGGCAGTGGACGAGCACCTTGCCTGAAATGAGGACCAAAGAGAGAGAATCACATCGGCGCTGGCAGACTTCAACCAAGGAACGGAAGGCACCACAAGGAACGACAAAAGGCCCAAATGCAGAGAAAATGGAGTAGGTCTGTAGGAAGTGATGCAGTGACAGGAGGGGAACCAGGAGAGCAATTTATCCGATGAATGTGGCATGGAAATGACTTAAGAACTCAGACGGATGCAATGACCAATCACAGTGCCAAAGGCTGAGGATGAGGAAGGCCTTCCTCTTCTCAGCAGAGGGGGAGGGCCGCAGATCCAGGATAAGGCATACATTTTCAGAGAAGATCAATAGAACAGAAACTTGTTTTGGTTGACTAGTTTTTCCCAAGGGAGAGCTTTTATTCAGGGAGGCGAGAGTGGTTGAGGGTTGTTGAGGAAGGATGATAGTGATAGCAAAAAATAGAAAATAATATTAATGAAAAGTTAAAAATACATGTAAGAGAGGTGCAGGAAGTTCAGAAAAGGGACACGGGTATGTAATGGCAGTACTGGACCTGTGTTAAAAATAATTCATATATTAAAAAATTGTTCATGGCAGGTTCATAGAAATCCTTTTTTCCCGTCTTCCTTTGTATATGAAAAAACTCATCTTTTTGATGGCTCTTAAGTTCATGATAAAAAAAGAATTATTTTTTAAAAATCATACCAATAGGGCCTATCTGGGGCATGGGGAAAAATCCAATAGGATCAGGCACCTCTCCGATGGTCAATGACACTCCTACTCCTGTTGAGTCTTTAGTGTACAGACCATGTTGCAGGGAGCATTGCTAAGCTGAAGTAGCTCATTCTGAAGACCCAGAAGAAATAAAGGGCTGGTTTCTGAGTCAGGAAGGATAGGTTCCAGCTCCACTTAGACTCCTACTGGCTCTGGGACCACAGGGAAGGCCTCAAGCTGAGTCCCACAGGCACAGTGTATTTCCTCACTGGAAGTTCTTTGCACTTAGGAGCACATCAAACAAAACAAAAAGATAAACATTTCTGACTTCCTCTTTCCCCAGATATTAGTTTTGCAGCACCTTCCAGGTCTCTGGAGCCTGGGGTGGGTAGGGTTTGCCATTAAGCTCCATGCCATTTCTCCTATTTCAGAGTCTTTTTTCAGATCATAAGGTGAATATCTTCAGGAGATTTACATTTTGTCTGACTGGGGGTTCTGAATGTTTTTAGTTGCCTGGAACACACCAAGTGCAATTTACTCATTAAGTCACAGGCCCTAAACTTTGCTTATTTCACAGCCTCTCCTTAACCCTGGGCTGAGATTCCCCTTGAGGCAGAAATCTAAATAGAGGAGCTTAGAGAGCCCTTCTTCATGTGCAGGATTATTTTATTCCAGTGGGTGACTCCTGGTAGATGCTTCCAGGCACAGCCATTTTTGAATGGGAAGGAACTTGAATTCAAATCAGTGCTCTCAGTGGAGAAGACATCCCATTCAACATTCAAACCCTGAACCTAGCATAATCTGTTTCTAGGGGCAAATGCTAAAGAAAATCCATTAGACCAAGGGGGTTCTTCCTCTTTTTGTGTGTCATGGTTTTGGTAAACCTTATAGGCCCCTTCCCACAATGTTTTTAAATTCATAAAATACAGAGGATTACCAAGGAAACGGATTCTGTTAAAATATGTTTATCACCCAAAGGACTAAAAAACTGCGTACGCCTTTTGACCCAATAATGCTATTACTAGGTCTGTATCCCAAAGAGATCACAGAAAGGGTTCTACTTATTTATTTTTATTTATATTATTTATATTAATTTTATTTAATATTTATAGCAGCTCTTCTTGTGTGGCAATGAATTGGAAACTGAGGGGAGTTCCATCAACTGGGGAATGGTTGAACAAGTTCTGACATATGATTGTGATAGAATTCTATCATGCCATAAGAGCTGACAAGTGGGATTATTTCAGAAAAAAAAAAAAACTAGGCTTCTATAAACTGATGCAAAGAGAAGTGAGCAGAACCAGAACACTGTTCTTTGCAATACCATGCAATGATCAGCTGTGAATGACTTTACTACTATCAGCAATGCAAAGATCCAAGAGAACTAGCTGCCACGGACTCATGATGAAAAATGCTATTCATTGCCATAGGAGGGACTGATGGCAAGTGTGAATGCAGATTGAAGCACACCATTTGTCACCTTATTTCCTTCATGAGTTTCTTCTTGAATATGTGACATGTGTCTGCTTTCACAACATGATGAATAAGGAAATATGTATTACATGATGGCATGTGTATAACCTATATCAGATTACTCACTGACTTGAGGAATGGAAAGGGGAGGAAGAGAATTTGGATCCCAAAATGTTAGAAAACAAATGTTAAAAATTGTTTCTGTGTGTAATTGGGGGAAAATACAGTGAAATATTTTGGAGGAGAAATATAGTTATCAAAAATACACACACACACCTGCTAGTGTATTTCCCTGAGACCTCATCCACAAGTTAGGAGAAGAAGGGTGTGCTTGACCTGGCACATTCTCCTTCTCTAAACTGAAACATAAATCCTGAGCAGTTCCCTGACATCTGCTTCAGGGAAATATATGCTAGCTGGCTCATTTCCCAAGCAGTCTAATGAACTGAATTTCTTTCTCCTGGTTCCAATGTCACAGAAGCTAACCATGGGACTCTGAGTCCCTTTGCTTAAGAGCAACTTCCCAGCCTAAAATGTGACCAACATGGCAGGGAGGGGAAGACCAAAATCTATTTAGTTCTGTATGGTGACACAGCTCTTGGTAAAGATTTAGGCCTGAGGGGGCAGCTGGGTGGCTCAGTGGATTGAGAGCCAGGCCTAGAGACTGGCAGTCCTAGATTCAAATCTGGCCTCAGATACTTCCTAGCTGTGTGACCCTGGGCAAGTCACTTAACCCCAATTGCCTAGCCCTTACCACTCTTCTGCCTTAGAACCAATACACAGTATTGATTCTAAAATGGAAGGTAAGGGTTTAAAAGAAAAAAAGATTTAGGGCTGAAAAGGGACCTGATCCAACCCCTCATTTTATACACAAAGAAACTGAGGCAATCACCCAAGGTCACACAGGTATAAGTGGCAGTGCCATGATTTGAATTCGAGTCCTCTAATTCTATAGCCAGCACACTTCCTGCTATACCCTATTCCTCCCTTTCACAACCATTATTTCATTTGAACTTCATAAAAACCTTGTGAGGTGGGTAGCATAAAGTATTCTTATTCTAACTGTTTTTAAGAGACAGTTTTCCTATCTCTCCCAGGCTAGAAGTGCATCGACCACTCTCAGACTCAACCCTGTTACTGACCTGTCCCATCTCAGACCAAGGCTGGTTGAGCTCCACACAGGCAGCTTACACCCAATCAGCTTAGCCCAGAACTCCAGAGCTCAAGTAACCTGCCAGTCTCAGCCTCCCCGGGAGCGGGATTCTAGGCCTGCACTGCCAGGCCTGGCTGTATGCACTTTATAGATGACAAAACGGAGGGCCACACAAATGAAGTGATTTACCCACCATCACTCAATTAGGAAGCAGTAAGACTTGCTATGGTTTCTTTGTCCAGCCTCCATTCAACTATACTGAAAATGGTAGGGAATGGTCATCTGGTTTTCAAAGTCCCTAAGCAGACTCCTCAGACATAGGAATGGACCAAACAGAAGTTAATAGATTCTATGAGACAACAAGAAATATTAAGACATTCTAAGGAGTTACTCATCTGTGGTATAGCACTGTCTAGGTACAGCAAGGCTTTAATCCCCAAATAAATAAAGTTTCCTCCTAATGCAGTGAATCAAGCAAGGATACTCTCAATTCCTTGATCAGGATGTCCCCAAGATCATACCCTAAACATTGGGATGACAAGCTGCCTGGACAAGAAGGTGCTACTAGAGAATGGACGGGCCAGAATCCAAAGTCATTGTCTCTCTGTCTGCCTGTCTGTCTGTATCTCCCTCTCCCTCATCTTTAATCTGAAGAGACTAACCAAGATGTCCAAGGAGGAGCACAGCACAAACACACACACATACACACACAATCCCAAATATGCTGCAAAGACCTAACAAAACACCAAACTGATTCTAGATTGGAGAACCCAAAGAAAAATCACATTTAATCGTTTTTTCCAGACCACTTCAACACAGAAACAGAGATCTGTGCAACACTGGAGATAGGGTGTAGCCAGAAAGTTGTCCCATGGAGCCTTTCCAAACCTGTGGCTGTGTTCTAGAGCACGAAGAGGTCTGGGGTCCAGCACCGAGGGGCCTGACTTCTGGGAGCCAGAACAGGGGCTAACTGGAAGCTCTGTTAACTTCTACACCCACACTGGGTTGGAGCTCCGATGTGGACCTAGGAAGAGGCCTGAGCCTGGAGTCAGTGGTCCAGGGCAGAATGATCTTGAGTCTAGGGCTGTGTACTGGGCATGGAGCAGGAACAAAAGTGAACTGTAATTGGGTGGTTTTAACTCCCTGAGCAAAGCAGGGTCTCTGCTCCAGCCCTCAGCCCAGATTGAAGCCTGCAACAGTATATTCAGGGTAGAGAAGCTCAGGTCAAAGGTGAGCCTGCAGTTCTGTCACAGCAGTCTAATGGAATTCCAACCAGCAGCAAGTCTATGATGGTGTTTTCCAGACCCAAATCCAAATAAGGAGCTTGATACCGACTAAGACCAGGATGTCAATCAGACTTTGCTCAGGATTAGATAGCTTTGAGCACACTGAAAACCTATAAGTCCCTATTCTGAGTCACTTCTAAGATCCTTGAATACAGAACTTAGTAGCAGAAGAAAGTAGCAGCAGGACCTTAGAAAACAGAAATCAGGAACAAGCAAGGCCCTCTCTCCAGGAGTATGCAAAGCCTGGCTCTAACACAAAGTCTACATTCAGGAAGTAAGGCTAGAAGAATAAAGAAACAACAAAAAAAATACCACCGTAAAGAGCTATTCATATGATAGGGAGATCCAAGATACAATAATAATATTCCAAAAGGCAAAAGATACATGTTACCACCAAGAACAACTTACCCAGCAAAGATGCATATAACAACCCTCTAAGGGGGAAAACTATTCTTTAATGAAATAGAGGATTTCTAAGCATTCCCATACAAAAAAATACCAGAGATGAATAGAAACTTTGAAATGTTTGAAAGGAACTAACAGAAAAATAAATAGGTAAATAGGAGTAAGCAATCATAAAAGACTAACCAAAGATGAAGTATTTATATTCTGATGGGGGAAATGACTCAAGTGTCCCAATCATCATTAAAGGTAACAGAGAAAGTTAAGTAGGAGGTATGAAGAATTTTTTTTTAAATATTTTAATCATCTTAGAAGAAAAGAGGAACGTGGGTGGGAAAGGAATACAATGGAGGCCAAGAAATCAGGGAAAGATGAAGAGTAGGGAAATTATCTTACATAATCAGGGTGCTCAAGTGGAAGACTACAAAATGAGGAGGAAGAATTGGGCCCAAAGGGCTTTAAAAAATTGCAAGCCCTTTGATCCAGCTATATACCATTATTGGGTTTGCACCCCAAGGAAACAAAAAAAAAAAGTTAGTACAAAAATATTTATAGCTGTACTTTTTGTGGTGGCAAAAAATTGGAAAACAAGTGGGTGTCTCTTGATTAGAGAATGGCTGAATAAATTGTGGTATATGATGGTGATGGAATACTTTGTGCCATAAGGAATACTGAACTGCTTGATTTCTATAAGAACTGGAAAGACCTCCATGAACTGATGTGGAGTGAAATGAGCAGAACCAGGAGAACATTATATACAGTAACTGAAATATTGTAGGATGACCAAATGTAATAGACTTTGCTACTAATAGCAATGTATTGATCCAGGCCAATCCCATGGAACTTATGAGAAAGAATGCTATCTACATCTAGAGAAAGAACTGTGGGAGTAGAAATGCAGAAGAAAAACATATAATTTATTACTTGGTTATCTGAGTAAATTATTTGGGGTTGTGGTTTTAAAAGATGACTATTACAATATGAATAACATGGAAATAGGTTTTGAGTAATAAGATATGTATAACCCAGTGGAATTGTTTATCAGCTCAGAGAGGGGAGGGAAAGAAAATGAATCACGTAACCATGGAAAAATATCCTAAAAAAATTAATTAAATAATGTGGGGGGAAAAGGGTTTTGCATAAATAAAACTAATTCAGGAAAAATCAGGAGAAGCAAGTAACTAGGGGGGGAAAATCTTTGTAGCAAGTTTCTCTGATAAAAGTCTCATTTCCAAATTATATAGGGAAGTGATTCGAATTTATATGAATAAGAGTTATTTGAATAAGTCATTCTCCAATTGATAAATGGTCAAATAATATGAACAGACAGTTTTTAGGGTAAGAAATTCAAGTTAGCAATTTCCATAGGCAAAAATGCTTCAAATCACTTTCTTAAAAAAAAAAAAAGAAAATTAAAGCAACTCTGGGTTTTCACCTCCTACCCATCAAATTGGCAAAGCTGATAAAAAAGGAAAATGACAAATACTGAAGGTGGCTTGTGGAGAAAACAGGGAAATGAATGTGCTGTTGGTGGAAGAGTGAACTGACCCAGTCACTGGAAAGCAATTTGGAAATATATCCTGGAAGTTACTAAACTGGAATAACTTCTGAAATCCAGCAATACCACTACTAAGTTTATACCCCAAGGAGATCAAAGAAAGAGGAAAAGGATAGCTACTGGTGTGGATAACACTTCCATTTCCCACCTCCATCCCTTTATAATGCCTGGCTTCACATGCACCTCTTAGATCCCTAGCTTCCTTCCAGAATAACCTTCTACAGGAAGTTTTTCCTATCCTGGCCTAGGTGACCTTCTTCCCAATTTATGCACATCAGTATTTGACATATTTTCATTCCTTCTGAAGATAAAGCCTTTGACAGCAGTGTTTCACCTTTTGTCTTTTCATCTCCCAAGTCTAGCACTGTGCCTGGCACAAAGGAGGTGCTTATCAATGTTTATTAAACTGACCTGGAATGGAAATGGGACCAAAAATGTCTGAGTGGTTGTTAGGTCAGCAACAATTATTTGGGGAAGGTCATCAAAGGGAGCTGAGGTTTGAGGGCCAAGATGAAATAACAGGGAGAAGCGGCACAGAACAACCAGCAGTCGCCACCGCCGCCGCTGCAGGAGCAGCAAAGAAGGGCTGGGCAGGAGGAGCTGACCTTTCTGCACTCCCCTGGGCACCACTGCTTAGGTTTCAGCATGACTGCTCTGCTCTTTCTGGACCCTGAAGAGCTAAAGGGCTTCTGCAATTGTACCAGCAGGCAAGTTACTGAGAACAGCTTTGGATCAACACATTTTCTTTCATTAAATTTTCTTTCAACTGACAAGCATTTCTCCTCCCTCCTCCCTCCCCCCAGTTTAATGTTTTTAACCCTTTACTTTCTGCCCTAGTAACAACTCTAGGACAGAAAAGCAAGAGCTAGGCAATGGCAGTTAAGTGGCTTGTCCAGGGTCACACAGCTAGGAAGTATCAGATGACACATTTGAACTGAGGTCCTTCTGTCTCCAGGCCTGATGCACTGAGCTACCTAGCTGGTCCCTTCCCCTTAGATTAAAAGGAAAAAAAAACTAAAAATGAACCCCTTATAACCAATATGTATAGTTAAGCAAAACAAATCCCACTCTAGTCACGTCCCAAAATGCATCTCCTATATTTATAGTCCTATATATTTAGTCCATGGGCAATGCATTATTTAAGCAATGGCAATGACTAGAAATAGTGCCACTCCTTAAGTTCTTAGTCAGAGGGGCGAAATCAGGATAAAGCCTGCCAGTCTTATAGTGTTTGGGGCCTGCTTGCTAAGCAGACTAGTGTGCCCAGAATGAGCCCTGACTCATCTGGTCACTGCCAGTCATCACTGGTATTCCCATCCTCATGAGCACCAGCTCCTGGCCTGGGCCTGGGGCAGGAATGGTGCTGCCAGCGATGTCCTTACCATTCTTCTGGGCCAGGGCACTGCCGATGAAGTCTGCTGCCTTCTCAAAGTAAGCACTAAGGTTGAACTCCTCTGTGTCGTTGGCTTTGATGCCAAGGTAGGTGATGTTGGTACCTTCATAGAACTGGGCATTGGTGTTCACATGCATGAAGGACAAACCCTCGGCAGCATTCAGTACATGCGTAATCCCCAACTGCTTCAGCCTGGCGAGGTCCTGCGCCACAGTCCTGGATGGCAAGAGGATGACCAGAGAATGAATCATTAGTGTAGCAGCTTGCACAGCCCCAGGAGGGGTGGAGGGGTGGGGGTGGTCACAAGGCTCCAGTCTGACTTGGTTTATTAATAAAACTCAGCAGCTACCTCCATGGGTCCTTTTGCTATTCTGCAGAAGCAAATACTTCACCAGACTTCAGCTGAAATTCCTCCACAAGTGATCTGTTCCTATCAAAAAAGTGAGCTTGCTGGGAGCAGACATTGTCTTCTCTTTTGTATTTAGAACTCCAGTCCCAGGGGTTTGTCCATAAGAAACATTTCACATCTCTCTCCCCCCATATGTCTCTGTTTCTCTGTCTCTCTCCCTCTCTTTCTCTCTGTCTCTCTCTCCTCTCTCTCTCAATCTCCCTTTCTCTCTCTCTCTCTCTCTCTCTCTCTCTCTTTCTCTCTCTGTCCCTCTCTCTCCTTTATTCTTCTCCCCTCTCTCTCCTTTTTTCTCCCCTCTATTTCCTTCCTCCTCTCTCCTCACCTTCCTCTCTCTTACCCCTTTGCCCCCAAATTTCTTGAACCAGCACTCACTGGCTGATGTGCTGATTAACATCACTGAGCTGGTTTTCTCCCTCTTCTTATTTTTTGTTATGGGAGATGGTTTCTTGGTAGAGAGGAGGAAATGAAAGCCACATAAAACAAAAGTTATCAATAAACACAGTAAAAAGAGAAAGCAGTTTATACTTAATTTTCCATTCCACTCATCCTCTCTTTCACCTTGTGCAGTCCCTCATACTCTGGAAGCAGAATCGGCACATGACGTTTCAGAGGGTGCTTAGTTTGGACTCAGGAATGTCTGAGTTCAAATTGGACTCAGGAATGTCTGAGTTCAAATTGTTCCTCAGACATTCACTTAAGACCCTTAACTTCTCCAGGCCTCAGTTTCCTCATCTGCAAAATGAGGATGATAATAGCATCTACCTCAGGCTTGGGCGATTAGAACAAGAAAATATACTTAAAGTACTTTGCAAACCTTCAAGTACTCTATATAGTTATTATTACTATTTCTGTAGAAAGATCTGCAAAGTACTTTATACATTTTGTCCCTTTTGAGCCTCACATTTATACCCTTTGGGGCAAGAGCTATTATTTTCCCTCCATTTTATAGCTAATAGCTCAGAAAGGTTAGGCGATTTGGCCAGGGTCACACAGCTGGCAGGGGTTTAAAGTGGGATTAGAGGACCAGATTTGGAAGCTGGAAGGGGCCTTGGAGACCACTGAGTCCAATTTCCTTGTGTTACTCAAAAATTGGGAAGCCAGTATACCTGATTCTAAACCCAACACTTATCCTATGCGCCTCTCTCTTTGTATATTGCTCTCTCCAAGGTGACCAGGTCTCCAGGGGCCTTTCCTCAGCATTCTTCTTGGCCCCTCTGCATGCAGCATTTGACATCTTGCTCCTCCCTCCTCTCCCATACTCCTCTGGCTCCCCTCCAGGGCTGGTAGCCCCTCATCCTAAGGCTCCCCTTAGCCTCTTTCTCCTCTCCTAGAGGCAGGTGCTCCTCCAGTTCTTGTCTTCGATTCTCCTTCCTTCACTCTATCCTCTCCCTAGGCAGTCCTATTCACTCCCCAAACTCCCACTGCAACCCCAACATAGCTCCCAAAACTAGACCTCTGAGCCCTATCTCCCATGCTCTAGACCCACATCTCCAAATATATCTACAACAGCTGGAGGGGGCAGCTGGGCAACTCAGTGGATGGAATGCTAGGCCTGGAGCCAGGAGGACCTGGGTTCAAATTTGCCTTCAGACACTCCCTCGCTATGGAACCTTGGACAAGTCACTTGACCCCAAATGTCTAGCCCTTACTGCTTCCCTCCCTGAAAACTGCAGAAGGTAAGGGTTTAAAAAAAAAAAAAAAGCTATCTCCATCTGGGGGCAGTTAGGTAGCATGGTGGATAGAGCACCAGGCCTGGAGATGGGAGATCCTGTGTTCAAAGCCAGTCGCAGACAGGTCCTAGCCATGTGACCCTGGGTAAGTCCCTTAACCCTGTTTGCCTAGCTTTTGCCCTTATCTCTTAAGTTGTTACTAAGTCAGAAAATAAGAGTTAAAAAAAAAAAGACCTCTCCATCTAGACATCTGGTTAGCACCTCAATGATTCTCACCTGCTAGACTCTTCCCCTCAAGGTTACTTTCCATCTCTACTGGATGTGCTGATTTATTTACATGTTGTTTACCCCATTAGAATTTTAGGCTTCTTGAGGGCAGAGATTTTTTTTGTCTCTCTAACTATCCAGTGCTGAAAATAGAGCGCTAGCACAAACCAGGGGCTTAATAAATACTGACTGACTCATATTTATCTTGTCTTGATAAATGTATTATCTCCTTCTGATTATTTCTGTCCAAGGGTGCTAGCATTTACCTTACTGTCTGTATTCACAGCCTTGGAATTATTCTTCCCTCTCCTTTCCGTCCCACATGCCATCTGCTGATGCTTCCTCTCAGCAGGATCTTTTAAAGCCATCCCCTCCTTTCTATTCCCAATGCTACCATCCCAGGATAGGCTGTGGTACCGCCCACCTAGAACACAGCCCTTCTTCCTTTTCTCCAGTTTCTAAGCAAAGGGTAAGGAGAATAGCCCCTCCATCAAGAAACCTTGGGTTCCCTCCCTCCTATCTCCTCTAGGACCTTGTCTAGCAACCATTCCTCCTTCTAACAGACCTTCAATATCATTCTTTCTACTGATTCCTTCCACTCAGCCTAAAAAGTGTGCCTCAATCTTCTCTAGCCTTAAAAAAAAAATCTTTCTTCGACTCAGCTCACCCCCTCCAGATTGCTCTCCCTCCTCTTCTCTCCTTATGGAGTCTTCTACGCTTGTCTCCTCTTCCTCATCACCCACTCGACTCCCTTCACTCCTTACAGTCTCTCTTCTCTCCCCACTCCTTTACTGAAAGTTTCCCCAAGGGCACTAAGGACCACGGATCACTAAATCCACATTTTCTATCCACTTTCTGGGCACGTATTCAATGGGACAGACCATCCCCTCCGTATGGATCCCCTCTTCTCTTCCCTTAGTTTCCATGACAATGCAGTCCTATGGTTTACTGTTCTCATCCTCCAACCTCCTTTAAATGGAGGCAGCCCTTAATGTTCTGCCTCTTCTCTATGCCTTCTGAGCAGTGATCTTGCCTCTTCCCATCTTCACTGAGCCAGCAATGAAGAGCAACATGGCAGATAAGCTAGGAGTCCCCAAGCACAGTCCTCTCAGTAAAATAGAGGGAGGACCCCTGGGCCTTTACCCTACCTTACCATAGACCCGCCCCTCTCCCCTCCACTCCCCAATCCCCAAACACTGACAATCCACCCTTTTGGCTACCCAGTAGAATCGGAGGCCTTTCTGATAGCTGAACTCTCTGATATTAGTTGACTCCAATTAGCCCCCCCCCAATGTGGAAAGTTAATATTAATTTATATCCCTTTTTGCTCCCCCCCAAGGCCTTTTGATTTAAAACTCAAACAGTTTAATTTTAGAGGTGAAGCTCCAGCTGTCTCTCCCTAGGCTAGGTTAGATCCTCCCTTCTTTTGTCCCAAAGTAAAAACTGGCAGGGTGGAGACCTGCTCCCTATTTATCTGTAAATAAGAACTCTTAAGGGTGAAGAAGTAATCAACCAGAAGCTCCACCAAGCCCCCAAGGAAGTCTCAAATTCACTTCTTGTGTGGCTATTGTCCACAGAAAAAAACCTCTTGGGGGTCACATGCATGCACTACTGCTGTGGGCCCACACACACACACACACACACACACACACACACACACTGGCTTTTGGGAGCTGCTCTCAGTCATGTCTCTCTGGGGTGGGCCCCGCTTGAATTATGTAGGGGGTTCTCTGGCTAGTTTAGAAATCTTGACCTGGTGGGCAGCTGGAAGGCTCAGTGGATTGAGAGCCAGGCCTAGGGACTCCAGACACTTCCTAGCTGTGTGACCCTGGGCAAGTCACTTAACCCCCATAGCCTAGCCCTTACCGCTCTTCTGCCTTGGAACCAATACACAGTATTGATTCTAAGATGGAAGATAACTGTTAAAAAAAAAAAAGAAAGAAATCTTGAACTGTCTTTAAGTAATATTATATTGAAATTATACTCAGAACTATAAAACTGAGTATCTCCTTTGACTCCACAGTATCATCATTGCTGGGTCTGTTCTCCAGGGGGAGCAGGGATAAAGGAAAAGAACCCATAGGCTTCAATATATTAAAAGCAGAGGCTTCAATATATTAAAAGCAGCTCTCTTCGTGGGAGCTACGAAATGGAAATTGAGAGGATGTCTATTAATTGGGGAATGACTAAACACATTGCAGGGAGTGATTGTGATGGAATACTTCTGCATTGTAAGAAATAATGAGCTGATTAATTATTTTAAAACTTAGAAAGAATTACATGAGATAATAGTGAAATGAGCAGAACTAAGAAAACATTATATTCAGCAACAAATTTAATATTTGAAAAATAACTTGTGAATGTTCACTTCCAGAGAATGCACCGAGAAGTGGAAACGCAAAAGAGATAATCTATATACACATATTTGTGGATGATGCCTTCTGTGGTATGGCAAGAGGCTGAATAAAAAAATTAGTTAAAAATAAAATATTATATTATATAACTAAAGAATACAGTCTCTAGAGAATTTCATATATCATAGCAGCATGAACTCACTTTTTTTTTAAGCCCTCACCTTTCATCTTGGAATAAATCTGGTGTATTGGTTCCAAAGTAAATGAGGGTTAAGTGACTTGCCCAGGGTCACCCAGCTAGGAGGTACCGAGGCCTACTCCAGGCCCTGAGCCACAGCTTCCTCTGGCAGAGAGGTGTTTGAGGATCTCTGTCCCTTCTCCTCCCCAGGCTATCCCTTCTCCTTCTGGATATACCTCTGCTGCTGCGTAAGTAATCTCTCTAAGGCATCTCCCTGGGATCCCTTCTCTCACACTTCAGCAACTTTACGCTGCCTATTAAAGAGAGTCCTGATCCTGGCAGCCCTTCTCTGCTGGGAGCTGACTAACCCAGTGGCGGCTGGACCCCACTTGACTTTTCATTTGGGGTTCTTGCCAAGCTGAGCCGCTGCCTCTCTCCTTCTACCGTTCTGGGGCTCGGCTAGCTCCCGCCAATCCCTGCCTCACAACCATGTCTGGCTGGGGGAGTCCTTCATGAGGCCCAGCTCGGACAGCCCCTCTTCACAAATTCCTCCCTCTCCCCAATCTTCTCTATGCAAAACTGATCTCTTTTCTCTTCCAGGTCCTGACTTTCCCATCTCTCCTTCACACTCATCTCACTCTCTCTTTATCTCATATGGGATAATGGATAATGGAAAATGCCTGGACGCAGGACAGTTAGGCAGCACAGCAGCTACAGCTCCCACCTAGAGTTGGGAAGACCCAGGTTCAAATCCAGCCCTAGACTCTTCCTAGCTGGGTGACCCTGAACAAGTCACTTCACCCCCATTGCCCAGCCATGCTTGCTCTTCTGCCTTGGAACCTATATTCAGTATCAATTCTAAGACAGAAAGTAAGGGTTTAAAAATATCTGAGGAGCTTGCCCAACCACCCTGACGAGACCACAGGGCCAGTGTGGAGGCCAAAGAAGGAAGCAAGCAGGTGCTAACCTTCTTGTGCAAAGAGCTTTACCAATGCCACCTCAGTGGACCCTTGGCAACAACCCGGGAGGAAGGAGATGTTCTCATCTTCAGTTACAGCTGGGGAAACTGAGGCAGAAAGCGGCGAGCTAGTCAGGCTCTGAGGCCAGAGCTGATCTAGGGTCTTCCTGACGGCAGGCCCAGGGCTCTGTCCCTGAGTGGCCAATACAGAGCTGCTCCCTTATCGACTCTCACCCATACCACACGATCCAAAAAGCTTGCTGTAGACACAGAAAACAGTCCATGCTCTACACCTCGGATAGTACACGCTACCGTGTGGCCAGGAGCCTGCAGAGGTGAGTAGCTCTTGCTCTTATGAAAGTGTCATGCGCTTAGCAGCGTGCCTGGCGCACACACCGAGCGATCTATAAATATAGCGAGGATGAGGTTACCAGCCCCTCTGGGCAGGCGGCTGAGGCCCGGCCTGCCTCTCCCTGTGCAAGTCATCGAACAGCTGCCTGCCTCCCTTTCCCCAACTGTAAAATGGGGATCATAAAAGCACCAAATGAATGGCCAAGGCTTTCCGATAAGAATCAAATGAGATAATATTGGTTTAGCACAACGCCTGGGCCATAGTAAGTGTAATAGGTTGTTGCTGGTTATTCAGTGGTTTCGGTGGTATCCAACTCTTCAGAACCCCATTTGGGGTTTTCTTAGCAAAGCTACTTGGACTGGTTTGCCATTTCCTTCTCCAGCTTATTTTGCAGATGGGGAAGCTGAGGCAAACTACATGAAATGACTTGCCCAGGGTCACTCAGCTAGCAAGTGTCTGAGGCCACATTTGAACCCAGGAACGCCCTTCTCTACTCCATCCACTGAGTCACCCAGTTTCCCCCCCCCCCAGCGTATGTCACTTTAACCTCTTCCTGTCTCAGTTTCCCCAACTGTAAAATGAGGGTAAACACCCTTAATACAGTGCCTAGCACATAGTAAGTGCTATGTAAATGAGCTACTGTTATTATTTAGTAGACATTTAACAATTTGGGGGGTTTTGTCCTTCTCTCCGTGATTCATCCCTAAAATGAGGCAGGTTGAACTCCAAGGCTCCAAGGCCCCTTTGGCCAATATCTCCAGGCCTGCTGTGTGATGTGGGCTGGAGCAGCAAGACAGAAGGGGTAGAGTGGAATCTATGCCGCCCCACCAAAAAAAGGCAAAAACCTTCTGGGAAGTATTTAGAGTGGGGAGGGGAGGAGAACCCAGGGCACCTCACAAACCCAGCGGGGAAATGCCTTTCCAGAGTTCCAGTTCCCCTTTCCAGAGCTCCCTGGCAATCAAAGTTCTAATTCTGAGTCTATGACATCAGTCCCCACAGGGGCTGGGGCAAGAATTTCAGAAAAATTTCGAGGCTGTCCCTGCAGATCCAGGTAGCAATTATCACATGATACATCAAGAAGCCGACTCATTAGGTGACCTATTAATGAAAACGACAACCTGCACCCCACCCTCCCCAAAACGGGCCCGCCCCTCCCCCGGCTGGCTCCAAGCTCATTTTCTGACAGTCCGACCTAGCTTGGCCCCCAGCCCAGGCCCACCCCTCCTAGCCAGCCTGGGGGTGCTAATGCACGTGACCCTGCCAGTCCCCGATTAGCAAATAACTTGACCTTTGGAGGGGGGGAGGGGGAGAAGGGGGCGGTGTTTGCACTAGATTGTCCGGAGCTGAGGAGGGCAGGACTGCTCCCTTCCCCCAGGGAGCATGCATGGGGAGAAGGGAGGCAGGGGGCGCGTTCTGGGTCCCGATTCCCTCCTCCGACTTACGCATTGCCCACGTAGATCCTGGGGGTCACCTCGTTGCAGGACTCGCTCGGAAGGCTGTAGCAGCCGCCCTCCGACAGCAGTTCGTTCAGATCCCGCACAGACAACCCGTAGCGGCCCGCCATGGCCGGGAGGGGGCCGGAGGTGGAAACGGAGGCGGGGGCGGAGGCGGAGACCAAAGTAGAGGCGGGAGCAGAGGCAAGAGCAGAGGCAAGAGCGGGCTCCAGGGCATTGGAGCAGGCCGTCCTGGACCCGCCCAACGAAGCAGAGAAGGAGCTCATCTCGAACCCCGAAATCCCAACGCTCCTGCCCGTCCCGCGACGCCCCAACCCGCTGGAGCCCGCCCTTTGGCCCTGGCCCTGGCCCTGGCCCGCGTCCGTACTGGCCGCCATCCCCGCCTCAGCCGCCGCCTCGCGTTTAACCCGGATGCCAGCATCCTGGCGGCTGGCTTGCGAGCGCTCCAGCGTGCTAGGTGGAGCGATATGGCCGACGACGATCCTGTTTTGGCCACCGGACCCGGATCTCGAGCTTTTGGGGTTCGGCTTTGGGGATGGGTTCTAGGGCGGGGAGAGGTTCTGGGCTGGCCTCCTAAAGTGGTTGCCTCTGAGTTCTAGTTCTGCCCTCTGACTTTTGACCTTGAGCAAATTACATAATCTCTCAGTTAGGGGCGGGGGTGGGGGAGGGGTGACTCTAGGACCGTCAATTACGGAGCAGAAGCAGATCAGACTTTATAGATTTCCCATTACCACCCTCCCCTCACTAAAAATGTTAAATTGTTCTTTCCTCCAGAAAGGACAGTTAGCTGTATATATCTTTGGTAGATCTCCCAAAACCTGTGAAAAAAGAAAAAAGTGAAGGCTGCTGAGCAGGTGACCCAGTGGATTGCCAGGCCTGGAGATGGGAGGTCTTGGGTTCAAAAGAGGCCTTAGACACTTCCTAGCTGTATGACCTTGGATAAGTCACTTTACTCCCATTGCCTAGGCCCTACTGCTCTTCTGCTTTGAAACCAATACACAGAATTGATTCTAAGACTGGAAAGTAAGGGTTTTTTTTTTTTTAAAGGTAAATTTTGATAAACTTCTCTAGAGAGGACAGTAGACTATATATGTCATTAATAGATTCCCCTAACCCTGACCTGAGGTCCTATGAAAAAAGAAAAAAAGATGAATTGCTAACTCCTCCACAGAGGGCATTGGACCACACCTGTCATTGATAAAGTTCCTAATATTTGTGGTCCTATCAAAAAAGAGGAAAAAAGGTAGATTGCTCATTCCTTGAGAGGGGGCAGTGATAGATTTCCTAATACTTATGATTCTGTCTATAAAAGGGGGGGAGAGGAATAAGATAAATTGCTAATTCCTGGAGGGAAGAAGGTGATCTTGCATGTCAATCAATAACATTTATTAAGCATCTCTTCTGTGCCATACATTGTGCTAAGAACTGGAGCTACAAAAAGCAAAAGACACTCCCTGCCCTTGATGAGCTCCCAGTCCAATGAAGGAGACAAACAGGGAGATAATGAACACAAGAAGGCACTAGAATTAAATATTGATAGAGTTTTCAATAACTGTGATCCTATCCAAGAAAGGCAGGGAAGAGGAAGGGTAAATGGCTAACTCTTGGAGGAAAGATAATGACCAGCCATGCCAATAATAGAGTTCCTAATACCTGTGAAATTCTAGATCTACTTAAAAGAGAGAGACAGAGAGAAAGAAAGAGAGACAGAGACAGAGAGAAACAGAGAGAAAGAGAGACAGAGGCAGAGAGAGAGAGACAAAAAGAGAGAAACAGAAAGAGAGAGAGAGAGAAACAGAAAGAGAGAAGCAGAGAGACAGAGAGAGAGACAAAAAGAGAAACAGAGAGAGACAGAGAGAGAGAGAAACAGAGAGAGAGAGAGAGACAAAAAGAGAGAAACAGAGAGAGAGAGGAAATTGTTAAAATTCCTGAGAAAAGGGGAGTGACTATGATTCCTAAGCCAGTCCAAGAGTAGGACACAGTAGAACAAAAAATAAAATAAAATATATCACATCATTATAGAGGACCCTTTAAAGGTTAATAGGACAATCAATGGACCTTAATGACTGGCACTGTGCATTTGAAGATGCCTTGTGGCCAACTCCACAGAGACCATCAGTCTGATGTGTAATTGGAGTCAGTCATTCAGTGTTATTGAGTGTTATCTGAAAAGAAATAGAAACTGGGAATCGAAAGGTCTTTAGGAGATTCTGGAATTGTGGGATTCAGAGCTAGAAGGAAACTTAGAGCTCATGAAAGGGGCCATAAAAATAATTTAAATCTGTTTCCTATCCCACACAAGAATCCTTAATCCAGTCTGTTTGAACACACTTTCAGAAATGGAAAATATAAGAAATTTGGTTCCATATAGGCCCTCAAATTTATCTTAAGACATAAGTAGATCCAAACATACATAACTTGGCTGGTAGATCTACCTTAGAGAGGTCAGATTAAATACTTCTGCTTTCTTTTTCCTCCTGCCATTTATTTTACAGAGGGGGGAAATGAGGCCTAGGGACTCGTCCCAAAATTCACATGACTGAAAAGTAGCAGCGATAAATCTAGAATTCTTAGGTTAACACTTCATCTATACCCCCAAGACTGCTGTCCATAAAAATGACCAACCAGATAATAATGGTGATAATAATTAGCATTTCTATAATACTTACTATGTTCTGGGCACTATGCTAAGCATGTTTATAAATATCTCATTTGATAATCACAACTGCCTTAGGAGGTAGGTGCCATTATTATCCCTGTGATATAAATGAGGAAACAGTCAAAATTGGTTAAGTTACTTGCTCACAGTCATACAGCTTTGAGATAGACACATAAATAATCTGAGAGTACTCTTTGTCCCTCCTTATCCTCTTTTCATGACCCTAATTTGCCTCTTTCTAGCTTTATTTCACTGTAATCTCCCCTATATAGCTAGCAAGCTAAGCTATTATTCATTAACCCCAATCCTGCCTTTTCCCTTTATTGGAAAACATAACACTTTCAGCCCTTGATTCTTTTTTTTTTTTAAACCCTTACCTTCTGACTTAAAATCAATATCACGTGTCAACCCTAAGACAAAAAGAGCAGTAAAGGATTAAGTGACTTGTCCAAGGTCCCACAGCTAGACCAAGGCCCTTGATTCTAAAGGAATTCTAAAGAAGATGAAAACACTAGGGAGAGTTCTAATTCCTGGGGTTCCAAGTTACTAAGGATTTTTCAGAGTGTAATGATTAAAAGTTGGGAGTGTTTGTTTTTTGAAGTCCTCATCCTCCTTCACTACAGAGGAAGATACTTTTTCTTGCCTTGCCTACATAGGACCAATGAACCTGAGACCCGGTGGGATCTCTCATTCTCACCCTACACTGAGCATGACAAAGCTCAGTTTTATAACATCATCATGAGTAAATAAGAGGAGCTCACCATCCATTATTGTCTGGTGCTCACTGGTTTGCAGGGGGCTTTCCAGAAAGCTTTTAACACTCACTCGCTCCCAGCCCATCTAGGAAGCAGCCTTCAAAAGAGAATAATTCTAACATCCCCATTTCCCAGGCCAGGGAACCATCGTTCCGAGGGCTAAGAGATGGGACACTGACGGGGATCCCATGCCGACACAAATATGCTGGGGGTTTTGCAGTCCTCTTTCTTAGTGACTTTCCTGTGCTTTCCACTGATGTCACAACTGGTTGACTATGACAGTCATTAATGGGTAAAGCTAAGTAGACCTCTGAGTTAATATAGGTGCCTCATTTCTGAACTGAGATTAGAAAGAGAAAATGAACAACTCCCTAGAATACTTAGCATATCCTGCAATTGTTGCTAATCACAGGCAAAGCACAACCTTTAAGAAGAAACTGGATGTCGGCCACCACGTGTCTCACAAGAACAGAGTGGAAGTAGGTAGGTATGGGTCAGAGGGTGCTGGCATCTCGAGGATGCTGACAGGTGCTGTCCTCGTTGGGGCGATGCTAAAAATAAATAAATAAAACAGCTCATGGCTTCAGACTGCAACTGAGCTTCTCGGACACAGCTAATCAATTGATTGGTTTGCCTGGGCTTCTTTCTAAAAGAAAGGACTTGGAAGAGAAGGGAGAGCACATAGCCGTAAGTGGGTAATGATAGAGATACAAAAAAAGATCAATAAAGATTAAAAATACACAAAAGAAAGCAAAAGAAGTTCAGAGGAGCAATTTTATGACTTTAAACTTAATATATACTTTTTAAAAATTAGTACAAGTACATAATTTCATATAGAATTTTTTTTTGTTTCCAATCTGTATGCTGAAATGTTCATGTTTCTTGATGGTTGTTGAATTCATAACAAAAAAGGAAATGTATTTTTAAAAACTGCACTGGGAGACAAGCTAGGTGGCTCAGTAGATAGAGAGCCAGACCTTGGAGATGAGAGATTCTGGGTTCAAATTTGGCCTCAAACATTTCCTAGCTGTGTTTCTGGGTAAGTCACTTATTCTTCTCTGCCTAGACTTTACCACTCTTCTGATTTGGAACCAATACATAGTATTGATTCTAAGACAAAAGGTAAGGGTTTAAAAAAATAGAGGCCCACCTGTGCCCTATTCATTGTATTAGAAGGGCCATTTTGCATCACCCAAGTCATGATAGATAATACCTGGGTGTACTATGAATGTATCATCCCCTGTCATCTGTTCAGCAGCAACAAAGGCCAAGGAATAGGGTTTTTTAAAAACTACTTTAATAAAATGGCACAGTGAGTCATTTTAGAGGAGAACTCAAAGCTCCAGAAGCCTAATGATTGCTTATTTGGTACCTGCCAACAACTCCATTTTGTTGGCATCTTCCATCTCTGTCTGACTCTCCATGACCCCATTGGGGTTTTCCTGGTAGAAGTACCAGAGTAGTATGGAATTTCCTTCTCCAGGTGCGGACATGGGTTAGGTGACTTGCCTAAGCCTAGAGACAGAAGGTCCTAGGTTCAAGTCTGGCCTCAGACACTTCCTAGCTGAGTAACCCTGGGCTTAACTTAACTCCCATTGCCCAACCCTTACCACTTTTCTCCCTTAGAATCAATACTTAGTATTGTTTCTAAGACAAAAAGTTATGGCTAAAAAAAAAAAAAGAAAAACTGCACTGGGGGCTATTAGCCAAGCCATCTTGGATATGAAGGAACAGTGGAGGCCCGGAGATGCCTAATGTGTCCACTTGAGTTCATTCCATAAAGATGGAAACTGAGGCTTTCAACGAAGGGAGAGAAAACAACATGTTAGTGCCCTCATTTCTAGACTTGTGTTGGGTAGAAGTGCGAAAAGATTGGTTTGACAAACACCAAAAATAAGTTTTACTGTGGGAGAGTTTCTTTTTACAGATCCTACCATTTTTGTCATAGCATAGGCAACCTTAAATTGGAAAATTAAATCCAAATTAAATCTTTTGGGCCTTCCAAATAAGTAATCTGGTTCCACCCTTAAACTTTGCCTTAATCTGAAAGGGATAGAGAAGCAGAGTGGCTAACTTAAAGATTGGCATGACTATACAACTTTTGTAATTCTAATCACGATATAACAAATTCACTTGTTTTGGTGTTTTTTTTTTCCTTTTTCTCTAGCTAAGCCTACAGTTGATAACAAGCCTCCAGTGGCACATACCCACCATATTTTAAAATTAAGTAAATTACAGGTATGTGATTTGATTACTCCCAGAATCTCTTCTGTGTCAGCTGAAATAGATAATAAAATCTTAAAGGGATCCCGTTACCCAGAACTTTGCCCATCACCTGCCTAGCCCCAAAACATTTTAGTAAGTGGTCCCTACCCAAATTTCTTCCCCCCTTCTAAAAGCCTGTATTTCCCAACTTTCATTTCCCTCTCCATCAGCCCTTTTCCCTCTGTCAAATAAGAGCCTTTCTCTCCACTTCCCCCTGTTGTCGATACACAAGTCAATGTGTCTCTCCTGAATATGTAGTTCTGCTCATGGGCACAGAAATGATGTACCCATCATGGTGACATTTTTATTACCAGGGTGAACAAAAGAGAATTAATAAAATTGAATATGAAAACAAGCAACTATGTCAAAAAATTGCTGATGCTCAACGTGGTCCCGCTAAGGTGGATTGCTGGAACGAATATTTTTCCAAGAGGTATTATTCTTACTTTTCCTCATGACACTGCTATGAGCCTTTTCTCAATTCCAGAATGGTTCAGCTCTCAGGACCCCTGTTTCCAGTCTCTTCATTAACACCCCATGGCCAGAGCAAGCTTGCTAAAGAAAGGTCTAGCCAAGACTCTGCTGCCTCCAAAAGAGGCTCCCTATCTATTTAAATTTGCCCTTTTAGCAGGGATGAGCCAGGGTCAACTGAAGCCAACTCCAGGGTCGATTGTTAAATTTCCAGGCAACCCATCTACATCTTGGAAATAGCCAAATGCTACAAATCAGGGCATAATTTATTGTCTTGTTGATTGTCTAGACTTAAGAAAGTGCTAGAGAAAAATGTCCAGAGTGCAACAGTAACCTTAAAAGTATGTTGTGGGGCTTGGGGCTTTGTCCACTATGTTACCTAGCTGCGGTCCTGAAGGATCCCCTTTATTTAAAAAATGAGGAAACTGAGACCCAAGAGCTACTCGCCCCAAGGCAACACAGGTTAGAAGTAGCAGAGCTGGCATCTGAGGCATGATAGGAGCATAGAATTAGAGGTAGAAAGCCATCTTGTCCAACTCCATCATTTGACCACATCTTCTAACCGACCTCAGTGCTTTTCCCCATCTCCCTCCAACCTCTGCTGCCTCTTTTTCCTTCAAACCTTCCCTGATCCCCATCCCACCTGCAGCAGAAACGATCTCTCCTTCAGATTTCCCCACAGCATTGAGCTCTTTGATCATATAATCAACTGGCATTTATTAAGCACTTACTATATGTTCAGCCAAGATATAAATGAAACAGCTCCTGTCTTTGAGGAGCTCACATTCTATCAAGAGAGATGACACATACACATAAAAGTACATGCAAAATGGCAATAAAACACGGGTATAATCTCTAACAGACCATTTACCACCTTGGGGAAGGAGGGAGGGAAAGCATCTGAATTGCAAAATGTCAGAAAATAATTTTAAAACATTGTTTCTACATGTAAAAAATGTTTTAAATTTAAGCAAAAAAAAAAAAGTCAGGATCAGGAAGACAGGTAGACGTGGGGACAGAACCAAGAATATTTTGTGTAGAACTGTGGAGCTAAGAAGGAAACAAGGGATTCTAAGAGGCAGTGGTGAAAGTGGCGATGGAACATACAAAGCCACATTAACAAGATGGGTATTTTGGCTCTCATTTCTGTCATCATCTCATCCTCTTTTAAATGGTAGCCTCCCCAAGGACAGAAATGGGGCCATTTCTTCTCTTAACATCTAGTAAAGGGCCTCATGCACTAGAGTAAGTTATTAATAAATGCTTCTTCCACAGAATCCAGTTAGGAGATTCAATCATGACAATCATAGACCTGGTACTGAAGCCAATCTAGTGCAACCTCCTCATTTTACAGATGGGGAAACTGAGGCCCAGGGAGACCAAATGACTTGCCTAAAGTCACATAAGTGGTGGTACCAGAGGTAGACTTGTAAACTCAAGTCTGATCAGAGCAGCCAAAGGAAAGACACCCTTTTATTTTGTCTCATGGGCACCATTTAAATCTGAAAGCATTCTTATACAGAGAAATCTGAAAAGATTCCTATACCACTGGGCTTGGAAGAGAATTGGGCAGCTCCAGTTTTCATTAAGATTCCCTTACTAGGTTTGTGGCCCTGGGCAAATCACTTACCCTGTGCCTCTGTTTCCTTGTCTCTAAAAGAAGGGGTTTGCACCTTTCCCTTCTACCTCTAAATCTATGAACTTCTTTATCAAATGCTGTAGACAAGGAACTTGAACCTAAAACGTCTGACTCCAGAACCAGGGCTTCTTCCACGAAACTCCTTTGTCTCCCTAATTCAGTAAATTAAAAAATACCCCGTTGCTGACTGACGGTTTTCCAAAAAAGAGAATCCCCCTATCATCTAAACGCAGGGCCTCTTGGCACACACATTCCCCAAGAATCTTGCTAATCCAACGAGCATGCAGAGCTCACTGAAGTGGCAGGTGAATCCCTCGAAGGCCGTCCCATCCAGAGATGTCAAACTTCTCCCCTCCTGATTCTGCAGCCCATCCCCGCTAGAGTTTTGTGATTGTTGTTGTTGTTCACTAGCCTTGGTGTTTTGTGGCTTTGTTCTTTTTTCCCCCTCAGCTTAAACAGAGAAACTCGCAACAGGGAACTAGTGAGAATTACTGTGGAGAATCAAGGAATTCTTCGAAGACTTGGAGACCGTAAACCTCACTATGACCGCAGGGCATCTGAGATAGACTGGCAGGCACGTGGGGCAGGCTCATATGTATTTGATTATCTTAGACACACACGTTCCTTCTGGGTTCCAAGGAGGGAAAACCTTTGATAGGACTCCCATGTAGCTGAGTTGAGCAGTCAATGAGATGAAACAGGTCACTGAAAAGGAGGGGAAGGCAAGAAGGGAGGGAGGAAGAGGGAAAGAAACGCGATCACCTCCGAGGACATTCTGGGTGGCTTCCAATAATAGGAGCTTCCTTCAACAATTACCCTGATCCTAAGTTAGAATAGAAAAGGGCTTGGGAAGGTGTGAGCAAACAAGGGATGGAGGGAGCACCAGATTCATTGGCTAGTGGCCCCCCCTGTTGCTTAACAGCACACTCATCAAAGTGCCAAAGCACAACCCCATGCATATTTTTGTGGTGTCGTATCATTATTATTAATGGCACCACACCATGCCACAAGAGAAATGCCACTCGGCATCAGATCTAAATGAGCCACATTGTAAATCTTGGCAGGTCGGTAGATGCCAGTCAGTTACTAAACACTTAGCAGATACCTACTGTGTGCCAGGCACTGTGCTAAGCCCAGGGGAAAGGCAGGTAAAAGTTCCTCCTCTTGAAGAGCTCACAGTCTACTTGGGGAGAGAATAACATGAAAACAGGGAGGATAACTAGTACAGGGAAGGCACTGGAATGAAGGTGGGTGGGAAAGGCCCCCTGTGGCAGGTGGGATTTCAGCGGGGACTCGAAGGAAGCCAGAAAAGCCGCAGCCCCCCCCCCCCCCCCCCCAGCACATAGGCCTGTAGTGGGCCCATTTCCATACCAGCGCTGAATTGGGCTGTCAATACTAGTGCATTGACATCGTTTTTTTTGCCTTTTTCCTTCAAGAATTCCAGACGATATATAAGAAATACCACAAGATATCTTCTGTACAAGAAGGATTAGGTATGTCCCCTGCCCTTCATTCTACACTTTAAAACCCATCGTTTGGCTTTAAAATCCATTCATAAGTCATGAGCTCCATCAATAATGGAGCCTGCAGAAGGCAAGCAGAGAAGGAACCTGGAAAGGGGGGGGTGGCACAGATGAATTCCTGTTGTGAATCCCCGCTGTCCTTTCAGTGAGGCCGAAGTGATAAACATGAGGCCTCCGGGACTGCTCCAAACGTTACCACCATGGCAATTGATGTATTATTATTTGTCATTGGGTCATATGGGCTGGGCAGCAAGGTTGGCTCAGTGCATAGACTCTGGACATGGAGTCAGGAAGACCTGAGTTCAAATCCAGCCTCAGATATTTCCTAGCTGTGTGACCAACCTGGGCAAGGCATTTAACCCGGTTTGCCTCAGTTTCCTCATCTGTCAAATGAGAAGGAAATAGCAAACCACTCTAGTATTTTTGCCAAGAAAACCCAAAGTGGAGAGACAGAGTCAAATGTGACTCAACAATAACATATGGACTAGAGGTCATCTAGTCCAACTCTCGCATTTTACAGTTATGGAAAGTGAGGCCTAAGAGTAATGAGGTTGACCGAGGTTATGGAGGTTAGTTAGTAAGGTAGAATTTGAACCCAGGTCCTCCATCTCCAGAGCCACTATTCTTTCATTATTAGCAGTAATTAAATATTAGGAGAAAAGAAACAGATCGATAATCATGAATGTCATCATAATGGATATTTTCCTGATGCTTTCAGGTTTCCAAAGCAATATATGTACATATATTTCATATTTTAAATAGACATATAAATTATAGATTTGTGATGGAATATTATTATGTCATAAGAAAAGATGAGTTGTTTAATTTTAAAAAAACATGGAGGGGACAGCTACATGGCTCAGTGGATAACAGAACCAGGCCCCAAAGTCCTGGGTTTAAATCTGGCCTCAGATACTTCCTAGCTGTGTGACCCTGGGCAAGTCATGTAACCCCCATTGCCTAGCCCTTACCACTCTTCTACTTTGGATCCAATATTCAGTATTGATTTTAAAATAGAAGGTAAGGATTTAAAAAGTGAAATAAGTAGAACCAAGAGAGCATTATATACAGCTATAGAATTAATATTTAAAGAATAACTTGTAAATGCCCACCTCAAGGAAAGAACTGATAAACAGAAACATGAAAGGTATAGTTTATATATACCTTTTTTTGGTCAAGTGCCTTATTTTAATGTAACCAACAAATGAATTTTTTTTTTTATTATTCAAACCTCACAACAACCCCAGGGAGTACAAGTTCTATAAAATAAAAAAAAAGGAAACCAAGGTTCAGAGACATCAACTGGCTTTCTGACAGTCACACATAAGTATTAGAGGTGGGCTAGGAATCCAGATGGTCTTTACCTCAAGGCCAGCATGCCACAAATAGTTTTTATTGTCCTATATATAATTAATGATTCTCTCTCTCTCTCTCTTTCTCTCTCTCTCTCTCTCTCTCTCTCTCTCTCTCTCTCTCTCTCTCTCTCTCTCTCTCTCTCTCTCTCTCTCTCTCTCTCTCTCTCTGTCTCTCTCTCCTCTCAACCCATCCTCTTCCCCCTTTCATACTCTTAATAACTAAAAGAAAAATCAGCATGGGGAAATAAAACCCAAAGGAGGCTTGGTGATCTCAAGTCAACTTGGAATATCATGGAACTCCTAAATGGATAAATGACTGGATCTTTGGAAGCTACAATAAAACTTGCCACACGAAATGAGTAAGTTACATTATATTCCTCATCTGAATCTAGAGACAGAAATGGAGCCTGCCGCCAGAAAAAAAAAGATGCAAGCACATTTTTTTATTTTTTTTAAACAAAGGACATTTCCACACTCAGACCTTATCACCCTTTTTAGACATAGACTAAAAACAAAAAGAAAAAGGTGATCATCAAGCTACAAGTTGATTTCTCCGCCCAAAATAATCATGTGACAAAACCAAGGTTAAAAAAACAACAACACGTGGAACCGATGTCATTTTTTTATTCTGTCGATATACAAAATTGGGAAAAGAACCTCTCGTTTAAAATCCCAGTACACAGAACAAGGAGGTCCGCTCGCATCTGCCCGCAGCAACAGTGAAATACTCTACTAACTTTGACGAAAATGTATCACTGAGAAATCATTGTATGTATCATTGTAAAATTGAGGCCACAATGCATAGATTTTCTTGCTGATCCTACAGGTTGGCGCAAGTGACTTTTAGAGAGAAGAGATGCTTTGACATCCCCTTATTTATTTACAGGGTATACAAATGACTGTCTTTTGCATGTTATTGACTTTGTGATGCAGAAATATTCTTCCTTGTTCATTGGCTCAGAACTCTATCTCTCGAGGATGGGAGCTGTACTTATTCCTAAAAAGAATTCCATAGTTATTAAAGATATTTCTATGAGATACTATTTCTGGGTATGTGGTCGCCCGCTCATGCCCTCTAGGCTGTGCCTGGGCTAAACTGGTAGTTGCAAAACTGGATTCCAAATGAATGTCTTGAATGTAACATGCCTGCATTCGGGCATGCAGGGGGAAAAGCATGGTTCGTGCCTACCCAGCATGGTAGAGTACGGCACGGTCTATCGGGGTCATTCTCTTACGTTAACTTGACTCCTGTGGACCACAAGGTTACCTCTCCTCCCCCAACATCTCCTAGCGGTCTCCCCGCGTGGATGGCAAGTAGAAGGATCAGTTGCCGTGTAAAAGGTGGCATGGTATGGTACAGAAAGGGTCAACTCAAAGAGAAACGGGCCAGAGAGGCCCCAAGAATCCCAGGCACAGTGACTCGAAACCAGGGGTCCCATTATCTGGGCTCTGTTGTGTTTTTATTTATTTTGTTAAATATTTCCTGATTTCATTTTCATCTGGTTTGGCCCAGTGTTTTGGGCCACATGGGCAGCTGGCCTCCCACAGGACACTTCTGGCAGAGCAGATACAGAGCTCTGGTCTCACTTTTGTAACTTAGTTATTTCAGTCACATCCAATTCTTCATGACTCCATTTAGGGTTTTCTTAGCAAAGACACTGGAGTGGATTGCCATTGCCTTCTCCCAAGGATTTTATAGATGAGGAAACGGAGGCCAACAGGCTAAGTGACTCATTCAGGGTCACACAGCTAGGATGCTAGATTTGAATGCAGTTCTTCCTGCCTCCAGGGTTGGTGCTCTACCCAATGTGTTGCCTAGCTAGCTGCTCCCGGGATCATGATTAATCTCTTAGGTTGTCCATGATCCCAGCCAACTCTTTAAGTCTATTTTCTCCACCTCCATCCAGGATAGTAACAGCCAAGGGTATACTGAGAAATGTTTAACAACCTGCTCTTGAGAAGAAAAAAAAATATGCTCAGGACATCCTTTTTTTTTTTTAAAGTCTCTTTCTGGCTTAGTAACAATGCTTGAGACAGAAGGGCAAAAGCTATCGATTGAGGTTAAGTAACTTGGAGTCACACAGCAAGGAAGTGTCTGAAGTTAGATTTGAACCCAGGACCTCCCTACTCCAGGCCTGTCACTCTTATCATCCACAGAACACAGCTTAACCTGATTTATTACCATTTCCTTCATCCAGTTCTTAAGTCTAGCTGATTTCAAAACAAAACAAAACAGTAAATTAAGCAAATACTGTACTATTTGCCAATTTCCAAGGTGGAAATGTTCACTCTCAAAATTTGCCATTCAGGTACAGCAAGACCCCTGAAACAATCAACATTTCTGTAGTACTTTACCTGTGTTTTCTGTCTCATCTGATCTTCCCAACATGAAGTTAAAAAGCTACTCTTCCCCCATTTTAGGGATGAGGAAGCTGAGACTGAGAAAAGGGAGATGATCCATTTCCCTGGTGTGTTTCCACAGCCAGGAAGTGTCCTACGAGGCATAGAGGGAGGGACCTTAGAGGTTCTTGTAGCCCAGTCCCTGGTTCCCCTTTTGTTGGACAGATCAAGAAACTGAGGCCCATGAGAGGTTACTCTTTGTCCCCCAGGTCACACACATTGGCAGAGCCCAGATTTGACCCCAGATCCCTCCAATTCTAAATCAAGTATTCTATTCACTTTGCCTTCTCACAAGAAAAAAAAATTATAAACATTTATATATTATTTATATATATATTCATATATATTATATATATTTATATATATATAAATTATAAACAATTTATAAACATTTGCATTTGGCAAAGTTGATTTCTTTGAGGTCTTTTAAGTCACAAACATTTAAAAAGAAAAGAAAGTAACATCTTGGTTATTTGGCATCCTCCATCATGCCCCACATAATTGAGAGCCCCCCAAGTGTTCAATTCATTTTGTTCAGTTCAACAAATGCTGAGTTAAAATACTTTGTATATGTTACAAAGGGGCAGCTATGGAGGCACAGTGGACAGAGCATCAAATCTGGAGTCAGGAAATCCTAGATTCAACTGTGACTTCAGACACTTTCTAGCTGTATGACCCTGGGAAAGTAATTTCACCCCAGTTGCCTAGCGCTTGCCAGTCTTCTGTCTTAGAATTAATATCTAAGACAGAAAGCAAAGGTTTAAAAAAAAAAGCTTCCAAAGAGGTAAAAGGGATGAGTATGAGAATGTGCCTGGGATACGTGAGTTTGGGTGTGGTTCTGTTGCCAAGGTCCACTTGGGAGCCCTGAATCTAAATCTACTTCTTGGCTATATAGAGGGGTTAGGTTTTAGCCCCAGGTCTCTAGTCTGTCTCAACAAGTAAGGCATGAGATCATAGGGTGCTATATCTTCCTGATAACTCTTCTGCCTTTGAAAGAAGGACCAGGGTGTCCCCTCCAGGGTTTTCTAATTCACATACCTAATAATACCCAAACTGTGGCAGAGAAGACTTTTAAGAAAACGAGCTACTTTATTTGTGATGGCAAAGAGCTGGGAACAACCTGAACCATCCAACTGTTAGAGAACAACGGGAGGGACACACTGTGATACATATTGAATAATATACTGCCATGAAAAAATGACCAGTATGAGGGACATAAGGAAATTTGGAAAGACTTATACAAAGTACAAAAAGCCAATGCTATAGCAAAAAGGAGAGCAGTATATACTCTAATTATCAGAAAGGAAAAATATTTCTATAAATACAGAGAAAGAATGAATCAATAGTACAGAGCATACAGAGGGGGAACCTAATAAAGTGGGTTTGGCTATACGTGTATAAATTCATTTTTAAGTGAAAAGCATTGTAAATGTATTTGTAAGTGTATTTATATTTGTCTTTTGTCCTTTTTAAAAGTTACAAGTGCATAATAAACTGTTTAAATAAATAATTTTTAAAAAATAACCAGGCTCCAAAAAAGAGACTATGCTATTTTAGGATTTTTTTTATAAAATGCTAGGGGAAAAAAGCTTACATTTTTAGAGGCAACAAAACAAAGACACTACATTTAATGCATTGTCTCTTCATGTGTATTAATGCATATCTGTCAAAAACAAAAGTTAGCTCATTTGATAATTGTGTAAAGATAAGGAAGATAGAGTTGGAGGAAGAAGAACCAAGAAAACATTACACACAGTGACCACAAGTAAAGAACGAGACAACACAAAACACTACAAGACATCAAGATTCAGATCAATGTCATACAACCGGTCCTGACTCCAGAGGACCAGTGATGAAACACACCTGCTTGCTCCTCTTTTAGAGAGGAAATATTAAACTACAGGTGTAGAAAGAGGCATACACTGCCTCAGATGCCCAACGTGTGGGTTCTGTCAGAGTGACGGGTATTGGGAAGTGGTGGCACTTGGACAAAAACATCAATAAGACATTTTAAAAACTGAGAATTTAGCAGAAAATAACTTGTGGTTAAAAATTAAAAAACAAACAAACCAGTAATGTGTTTTAGGATCTGAGGTCTAAATGGCACTCTTAACAAAAACATCAATAAAACATTTTAGAATTGAGACTATATCAGAAAATGACTTGGTTAAAGATTTTAAAATGCAAACCAGTAACAGCTGTTTTTGGATCTGAGCCATATATAGATGTCTCACCACCTTGGCAGCAATAGACTATAAGAACTAGAAATCCAGTGCAGCATTTTCTTCTCATCACACACAAAGAAACTGCAGGAAATCTCTTCTTTCCTGGAAAATTGTCTGGAATAAGGTAGTCCTGTTAAGCATGTTGGAGAGAGGGGCAGATGGGATAGCAGCTTGCAAAACCCAGATCAAACAGATAGATGCTGCCCAAGCTAGGTCACTGTTATATCCAGCCACAATGCATGATGGGGCTGGACAGGCCTGGCTGAAATGAGAGTTGTTTTGGTCCTAATCCAGCAGCTTGTGGAGAGAAGAGTACAACCTAAGTAATAAGGAAGACCCCTTGCTAGGAGGAGATACTTAAAGGGGCTGTTAGGATAATTACCTTTTCCTCTGGTTCAGTTTACTTTTATCAGCCAACTGAGGTCCATTTGGGATTCTTATGAGTAAAGGGGCCAAAAATGTTTGCCCCTGTGTTGGTTTCCAGGCCCTTTATTTCAGTCTTAGCATTGATGAGAAGGATCCAACAATATCTGACTTATTTTTTGGCAGACACAGTTATGAGTATTCAGTCAAGAACTCAAAAGTGAGAGAGGAAATACTAATGAGAAGTCAAAAAAAAAAAAGAAAAAAGGTCACAAAGTCCATACTCTCAAGATTAACTCATGTGTTTTAGGTAGGATCATAGATTTAGAAGTCAGAAAGTGTTTTAGAGGTCATCTAGTCTCCACCCCAAGCTTAGAGGCCCAGAGTGACTTGTCCAAGGTCAAATAGATAATGGCAGAGGCAAGATCTAAATCCAAGTTGCTCTGATTTAAATCCTGCCCCTGTTCCACTGGACCATGATGACTCCATTGGGTCAGAGAGTCCCTGGGCTCTCGTCCTGACTCTTATTTATACATTAGGCATGACCCTACCAACTTTGGGGAGGGAGGACACAGAAAATATAATTCTAAAAATCATGGCTGGCCAGAACCAGTTAGGGTAGGACAAAGAGCCCATGACAAGAGAAGTGGATGTAAACCACCCTAATTGCAAGATTGACCAAAGCCTTGAACCAACAATTCCTGGACATTTCTTTAGTAAAGGAACTCCCAGGTGAAGGGTCTTCCTCTATCAATGCAGCTCGGTAGCTTCTCTAGAACTTCAAGCCTTTAAGAATTCTTGCTTCAAGGACTGAGAGGTCTAGAGACTTGCCCCTGAGTCAGAAATGGGACAGAATCCAGGTCTTTCTCCCTTCAAGGCTGGCTCTCTCTACATTATGCCATGCTGCTTCTCTGTGTGGCTTAGTAAGAGGGAAATATGTAGTACTTTTTATTAAGACATCCAATCAAAATAAAGTTTTCTTATTGAAAGGGCAAGAGGGATGCCTCTTTAATTATGTAGAAAATTGACTCGTGAGAAACACCTCTTTTCCTGATAATGTTGAATAAATGAAGGGTGACCTTATTTTCAAGGCTTAAAGATCTCATGGCAAACCTAATTAGTGTAATTAAAGTCTCCAAATTAATTAGGTCTCTGAAACTCGAACACAGACAGCTTCTAAACTTTGGTACAAGGCATCAGTGTCAACTTCTGTCTTTTATATTTTCACGACGAAAACATGTTCTTAGAACACCTTCATCCCCAGTGATTTCCCTGATCCAAAGGGGGCAGGGTTTGAATGAAAAAAAAAAAAAAAGCAAAACTATTATTTCCCACCTATAAATTTCTTCTGTACAAAGCGTGGATGATGGCAGACGTAGGTCCACGATTGAATTACCTGACCCAGCTGACTGGGACCCAGTGAGAGTCTTTACTCAGCTTCTCTAAGATACCTTTGAGTTCACTGTATGTACTCTGGAGATCCTCCTTCACCAAGACTGCATCCACCACGTGGCCATAATGCTGGTCTATGAAGGCTGCCGAGGAGAGCATCTCTTGTTGTTCCTCACTCTGTAAAGGGACGAGCCATTATGTTGGGACAAGGAAGAAACAAACCATAATAATGATCACTGCTAGCATCCTCACAACCCTGAGAAGTAGGTGCTCTTATTATCTTTGTTGTACAGCTTAAGAAACTGAGGCAGACAGGTTAATGAACTTAACCAAGATCAGACATTGAAAAAGAGACTCAGGTTGGATTTGAACTCAGATTTTACTGGCTCCCTGTTCAGCATTCTATCCGTTACACCACCTAGAGACTAGAAAAATCTATTGTACAAAAGCTATGAGGATTCAGTGCCAGACAGCATTCCCTCTTTATTTTTTTTTAAACCCTTACTTTCAGTCTTAGAATGAATACTAAGTATCGGCTCTAAGGTAGAAGAGTGGTAAGGGCTGGGCAATGGGGAAACCAAGGCTGTTTTTTTTACAGATGGGGAAACTGAGGCAGGGTTCAGAGACTTCCACAGGGTCACCCAGCTAAGACATGTCTGAGACCAGATTTTGACCCAGGTCCTCCTGACTCTGGGCCTGGCCCCACTGAGCCACCTTGCTGCCCCTCAGTTTTCTTTATAAATTATTAGAGTAGGAGATTTCTGAGGTGCCTCCAAACCCTAGAAAAGATGAATATGACTAAGCATGAGAATTCATGTACAGTGTTTAGAGTTGTAATCAAATAAAAATTACCAAGTTATTTACCTAAATTGGGCACAGATGCCCAGCATTTGGTAAAGTGCTGAGGATTACAAAGAAATGCAAAAAAAAAATGGTTCTTGCTCTCAAGGATCTCACAGTGTAATGGAGAATAGAGCTTATAAATAATTATGTACAAAGTCTACACCAGAAAAAAAATGGAGGTAGTCTTGGCATGTGGAGGAGGAATGTTAGTTATATGGTGGAGGAAATAGAGTGCCAGGCCTGAAGTCAGGAAGACTCATCTTTATGAGTTCAAATCCACCCTCAAACACTTCCTAGCTGTGTGGCCCTGGGCAAGTCACTTAACTCTGCCTCAGTTTCCCCATATGTAAAACGAGTTGGAGAAAGAAATAGCAAACTACTCCAGTGTCTTTGCCCAGAAAACTCCAAATGGGACCGTGAAGAGTCAGAGATGCCTGGAATGACTCAATGACAAACAAAATGGAGCTGGATAAGATATCCCTGGAGAGCCTTTCCAGCCCTAAATCTATGATATTTGTCCCATGACAACCTGACATAATTAGTGTAATGTATAACTCTTCATCCAGACATTTATTGGGCTGCCACTCTGCTCCAAGCAATGTGCTAGGCATTGTTATGGTTGTAGAGATGGTAAAGGTCCAGTCTCTGTCCTCAAAGAGTTTACATCTAAGAATATCATGCCCCTAGGGTCATTATAAAAGGCAGCTAGGTGGTGCAGTAGACAGAGTGGAAGACATGAATTCAAATCATGCCTTAGGCATTTACTAGCTCTGTGACCCTGAGCAAGTCACTTAGCTCTGTTTGCCTTAGTTTCCTCTTCTTCAGAATGAGCTGGAGAAGGAAATGGCAAACCACTCCTGTATCTTTGCCAAGAAAACTCCAAATGGGGTAGCAAAGAGTTGGACTTTATTTTTAAAAATGACTCAATGACAACATAACATATATAGAGACAGATTTGGTTAATAGTTAAAGAATTGAACTCAAAGTTAGGAAGACCTGAGTTCAAGTTCTACCCCTGACATAAAATTACTGTGTGACCCCAGGCAAGCCATTTAAACTTCTCAATGATCTTGGCAATTTCTAAGGATGTTCTTAATCTGGGAATTGTCAACTTATTATTTTGATAACTATATTTCAATATAATGGAATTCTTTTGTGAGCCTATATATTTTATTTTATGTATTTGGAAACATTTTTCTGAGAATGGGTCCATAGACTTTGCCAGACTGCCCACAGGGCCTGTAATGCAAAAAAAAGAAAGAAGAAAGAAAGAAAGAAAGAAAGAAAGAAAGAAAGAAAGAAAGAAAGAAAGAAAGAAAGAAAGAAAGAAAGAAAGAAAGAAAGAAAGAAAGAAAGAAAGAAAGAAAGAAAGAAAGAAAGAAAGAAAGAAAGAAAGAAAGAAAGAAAGAAAGAAAGAAAGAAAGAAAGAAAGAAAGAAAGAAAGAAAAAGGGACTAAGATCCCCTGATCTAAGATAAAGAGAAAAGAAAGTACTAACCTATATAGGCAGAAGGATTTTCTTTATCAGGGAGTTCCATAGGCCAGTGAAATCTCAGTGAAATTCCTATAACATACACATAATTCAGACTCTAAGTTCAGTGGAGAAGGGTCAGGACCAAAGTCAGGACCAGGACTTTGACTTTTGAGTCTCTTTTTTCATAAAGACATGGAGATCCACTCGCCTATCAAGTCTAAGAGCCTGGCCACATCTTGCCAAAGAAACTGTTCTATTAATTTTAGTAGGCACACTTTAAGAATATGAGATTTCCTGGCTGACAGATAATAAAATTGTAAAATTGTTAAAGCTGGATTCTTCTCCTCTGCCATTTTACAGATAAGGAAACTGAGAAACAGAGAGGTTTTCACTTGCCTAAGGTCACACAGGTAACATTGGTAGGAAAAAATATCAGATGGCTAAACTGATTCAAAGCAATTGAACACATCAGCATTCATTCCTTTATGGTAAAATGTTGCCCCTCCCTTTTGTAGGGCAGCAGCTGCCTGGTTGGGAGAAAAGAATTTCATCAATACTTCAGGTTTTCATGGTTTCAATTTAATTATCTATGCATACAACTCCCCCATCATTCTCTGCAGCCCCGGTCTCTTTTCTGAGCTCTAGTCCTACCATTTCACCATTTCAAACTGGATGTTCCATAGACATATCTAACTGAAACACATTAGAAACAGAATTCATGACTGTTACTGATGAGGGC